>NW_026843686.1:0-206944 GCF_030254825.1 Meriones unguiculatus
GGAGAATCTTTTCTTATTCTTGTAATTTAAATTGTCATATCATATGTCACAATGTTTCTAAGACACATGAACATAGGGATATTGAAAGAAGCAGTGGACCTGCCTTTCTCCAAGAACAATTAATTTTGTAGTAGTCCCCACTTTGAGTAGATTTTCTGAATGCTATAAAAGGTTACTGTTAATTGGTTTTGCAACTTCACTGAGAATTGATCAGAAAACGCATACAACTGAAAATACCTATGAATACTAGGAATTTGGAACTTCTTCTGCGTGTCCTGGCTCACTTTGCAAAGGAAGTGTCATTCATACAGTACAAAAAATTGTGAATGGAATTGCTGTGGTAAAGCTCTGAATTATTACAATACTCTTCGTATATACAAAAAACCTCTTGTGAAAAATAATATTATAAAAGTGAACCACGTAACAAATGCTCTTACCATCACAGGGATCTTCAAAAATACCCATAATGAAGGGAAAAGACATGAATATAAATAAAGTGATAAAAATTTAAAATTTGATGCTTCTTTACCATTAGATAAAATTATGAAATTAATTCATATAGATAAATATATTTATTAGTATAATGCAATGACTGTGGTAAATCTTTCACATGTGCTAATTATCTTTGCAGGCATGAAAGAAGTCATACTGGAGAGAAACTTTCTAAATGCACTCTATGTGGTAAAGCCTTCCTCTATACCACTAAACTCGTATGGCATAAAAGAACACACACTGTAGAGAAGTCTTACAAATGTAATCAATGTGGTAAACCTTTGCACAAAACAGTCATCTCAAAAGCCATAGAAGAACACATATTGGAGAGAAGCCTCATGAATGTAACCAGTGTGGTAAAGCCTTTTCACAAAACAGTACTCTCTTAAGCCATAAAAGAACACACACTGGGGAGAAACATTATGAATGTGACCAGTGTGGTAAAGCCTTTGCAGAAAAGAATAATCTCAAACGGCATAAAACAACACATACTGGAAAGAAACCTTATAAATATACTCAACATGATAAAGCCCTTGCACAACAGAGTAGTCACCAAAAACATGAAAAAACACACAGTGGAGAGAAACCTTGTGAGGGTAATTACTGTGATAAAGCCTTTGCAAGTAACAGTCATCTCCTAAGACAACAACACATTCTGGAGGGAAACCATATGAATACAACTATGTGGTAAAGCCTTTGCACATAACATCTCCTAATACATAAAGGAACACATACTGGAAAGATGTCTAACTGTAACCAATGTGAAAAAAAACTTTTGGACTTCAGAATAATCTCCACACTCATGAAAGAAATCCTAATGTACAGAAAGCCTGTGAGTGTTTTTAACATGGTGAAACCATTCCACATTTGTATAATCTTCATCATCATGAAAGGATTCATAATGGAGGAAAAACTTTTGAATGTGTTAAAATGGTGAGGCCTTGCACAAATCTAGAGTCATCATTAGCATAAAAGTATCTTTACTGGAGAGGAATTCTGTGAGTATAAGCAATGTGGAAAGGCCTTTGTGTACTTTGATCCACTGAGATCCAACAGAACTGTAAAACTAGCTCAATGGAAATGACCTCCCTTTTCAAGAGGGGAAAGGGAATAGGGGGAATAGGAATGGAGGGTAGTACTGGGGGAGAGAAGGGAGGGGAACTACGATTGGAATTTAAAGTAAATAAACTTATTTTTAAAAAGAATACAATGAATGGTGAATATCAATTACATGCAACAGTATTATATAATAAGGTTTTTAGGGGAGACTTACTGATAATCCTGATTCTCAACGTTTACTGTTTTCAATTGCCTCACTTTACACAAGAAACTTTTAGTCCAGTGGATGAATATGTACGGAATGGTGAACTAACACCAGCCAGGAAGATCTCTGAGAGTATCATAAGAGTGGTAGCCTGTAGAAGTTTCTTTGTGTACACATACTTATTGGTCTAGCGGTACTATTGAAAAGTATCACAACCCACACTGAATTTTGAGATATGAGGGAGGAGGCTTTCTCTTCCTTGTATGACCCTGCTTCTGGCCTAGATGTGTAACCATGTCAAGGGTGAGTTTTCTCTGCCTGACTTCATCTGGAGAGTGTCATTAAACATCGACACCACCAATCAAATTTGATAGATGGCCTTTGACACAGATTCCTGATAACTCTCCCCTCCCTTCAAATATAGGATAATTTGGTTCTGTGTTCTTGTTCTTATTCATATACTAGGAATGTGCTGTTTAATGCAAATCAAGCATCCTTGAATTGCCTAGTATTAAACAATTATCTACACCTATGCTTGGAGCATCCCAGTCACTCCCCAAGGGATATAAGCCTCTGTTTTCTGTTTTCTAGAATTAAAGTTGAACTTACTTTCTGAGATGGTTCTCAGAGTGGCTGACCACTGTTAGGCTTGTGGGCTTTCCAAGCTTTAAACCTCATCTTCTACCCCTCATGCCTTCCTGGGCTGGTGGGAAACAGCCCTCCAGGCAGCAAGAGAACCACATTCTCTGAAATGCCTGTGATAAAATGTTTCAGACATCATAGCATTTCAAAGTTCACATGTTTCTGGATGTGAGATGGTCAATCAAACAGTGTCTTAGAGTAGGACCCTTTAAAATGAGTTATACTTAGTGTTTATTTCACGGTAAGGTTGCAGGCAAGCTTCATATTATAAAATCTTCTGAGCTGAGTACACTTGCCTATGGAAAAGAAATAAAAGCAGAAATTTTATTTCTCTGTTTTTAATAGCTGAGTAATGTTCCAATAACGTATGGATGGATGGCAGAGGAGAGGAACTCCCCTTTTGAGTGGACTAGGGAAAGGGGATGAGGGATGATGGAGGGAGGGTGGGACCTTCAATCAGCATATATAATGAATAAACTCTGAAAAATAGAAAAAATAATAAAATAATAAATATTAAGAAAAAAACAAAACAAAAGAGCAAAAATTTGAGTCAGTTTGAGTAACCACCCTTCCTCAAAGAAATGAAAGAAGATATATAGAAAGAAAAGAAAAACAAAATATTTGTCTTTGCCACTTTTCTTCCCTGTGGGCTCACTTGATAATCATTATCCAATGGAGAACATGCTTCTCTCTCTGAAGTTTATGTTACCATATAAGTAGGATTCGAACCTGGAACTAATAGCAGAGGTTTGTTGTTAACATATCAAATCAAAACTACCTGCCATTTTCTCCCAGCAATCCTTCACTCCTTCCATGTTATCTGGTCTTCCAGGCTAGTATAGCCCATGCAATACCCTAAATTCTCCTTCCCAGGGCCTGAGCTAACCTCATTCCCCCCCTTACCCGTCTATAGGCAAACTATTTTGGCTTCCTGCCACTGTCAAGAGCCATGCAGTAGCAACAGCAAAACAGCTGTAGATCTCATGGAATGTTGCTCCCCTGTTAGCATACTTATGATGAGTTTGTCTTGGAGAAGCATAATCCCAAGAACTGATTTTCCAAAGGACTTTGTGTTCTTATGTAGCATATCTCTGCTTGTTGCCCTTATGATGTCCATAATCCTTATAACATATGTTGTATGAAAACTTTAAGAAGGCTTCTAGCTCTTCACTGGGCAATAGCACTGACATTTATAATTAACAATGCTTGATCTCTTTTCACATGTTTACTGGAGCAGATTAATGAATTACCCACTGCCCTTGAAAGGAGCCATAGATGTAGAGTGTTAGTAATGACCATTATACTTAGAAACAATTTGGAAAAATAGATTGTTTAACAAGGTCAGGGAAGATGTTTTGGCTAATGGCTCTGATGTAAAAAATCTTAGAGAACAATTTAAAGTTAAGAAAAGTACACTAGTAATAGTAAAGCCATGGATATTTTAAGGTTGATGAGCCAAAACAACAGCCCAAGGTAGCATTGGCTGTCTGGGCACCCTCAAACTGGGTCTAAAACTGAAACAGCAGTTGATTCCCCTATATTTGTTTTTCCCCTCAGCTTCTTGATATGATTTAATAAAAATGATTAATGAGTAGATGCACACCCCTTTAAGATTTAAAGTACAGGTGCCAGTACCATGCCATTTTTATTACTGTTGCGCTATAGTACTAACTGAGATCTCGGATGAAGATACCTCCAGAAAACCTTTTATTGTACAGGCATTTTTTAAAATCAATTCTGGGTTTTTTGTTTTTCCATATGAAACTGAGAATTGTTCTTTCAAGGTCTGTATTGACTTATGCTGGTATTTTGATTGGAATTGCATTGAGTCTTTAGATTTCTTTTGGTAGAGTGGCCATTTTTCCTATGTTAATCCTACCAATCCTGGAGTATGGGAGATCTTCTGATATCTTCCTTGAAGTTCTTTTTTTTTTTTTCATACAAGTTATTCACTTGTTTGATTAGAGTCACACCAAGGTACTTTATGTTATTTGTGGCTTTTGTGAAGGGGTTTTGTTTACCTAACTTCCTTCTGAGCCCATTTGTCTTTTGTATACAGGAGGGCTTCACTTATTTTAAAATTTAATTTTGTATCCAGTCATTTTGCTGAAGTTGTTTATCAGCTGTAGGAGTTCCCTGGTTGAATTTTTAGTGTTATTCATGTGTACTATCACATCATCTGCAACACAAGCTGGACTGGATGTGGAGAAAAGTGAACCCTCCTCCATTGCTGGTGGGAATATAAACTTATACAACCACTTTGGAAATCAATCTGGTGCTTTATCAGAAAATTATGAATAGTGCTAGTAGAATATTCAGTTATATCGACCCTGGGCATATATTAAGAAGATTATCAACCATACAACAAGGACATTTGCTCAACTATGCTCATAACAGGTCTATTGACAATAGCCAGAATCTGGAAACAACTTAGATGTCCCCAAACTGAGGAATAAACACAGAAATTGTGGCACATTTATACAATGCAATACTATTCAGCAATTAAAAACAAGGAAATCAGCAGGCAAATGGATGTAACTAGAAAATATCACTCTGAGTGAGGTATCCAGAAGCAGAAAGACACTCATGGTATATACTCACTTATAGGTGGATATTAGCCATATAATATAGGATTAAAAATACTAAAATCTATAGTCCTAAAGGATCTAAACAACAGGAAGATCCCTAAGGAAGATGCTTAATCCTCATTCCGAAGGGCAAATGGGATAGACATCGGTAATGGGGGAAAATAGGGAACAGGGCAGGAAACTACCACAGAGGGCCTCTGAAAGAATCTACATAGCAGGGTATTGAAGCAGATGGTTAGACTCATAGCCAAATTTTGGGCAGAAAGCATGGATTAATATGGAAGATTCAGGAGGTAGGAAGATCTGGATGTAAGAGGAGGCCAACTGAGCCAAACATATGTGCCCAGTGGGTCCTATTCCAACCAAGGACCATGCATGAAGAACACCTAGAACCCCTGCTCAGATGTAGCTCATAAGTATCTCAGTTTCTCTGTGAGTTCCCTATTAAGGGTAACAGTGGCTGTCTCTGAGATGAACTTAGTTGCAGGCTCCTTGATCACCTACTCGTGGACTGTGCAGCCTTGCCAGGTCACAGAGGAAGGAGGTGCAGCCATTCTTGTTAAGACATGAAAAGATAGGCTAGGATAAGATAGTAGGGAAGTAGGATGTTCCCTAACAGTGGACTAGAAGAGGGGCATAGGGGTAGAAGAAGGAGGTAGGTTGTAACTGGTGGAAGATGAGGGAGGGGCTTACAGCCAGAAAACAAAGTAAATAAATTGTAATAATAAAAAAATGAGTTTTTTTTTTCCTGAGATGGCTGGACTCAGGCAACTGTCTCTTAAAAACAACTAGAAAGAATAGTATTTCATCTCTACTCATTTTCCTTTTTCCTGTAATACTATATATAATAAATACCCTTGATAAAATTCAGTGGTTTGTCATATATTCCTAGTATTATAATATCGTAAAATATTGTACAATTCAAATTTTGGTATGTTAAGTGTGTAAAAATAGTTTATGAAAAAGTGGCTTGAGTTTTCAAAAGAGCAAAGAATGATTACTCAAAACTCAGGAGGGTAAAAATGGAAGAAAAATTGATGGAAGAATACATAATATATAAATAAATTAATATCTCTTACACAGTAATTATAACATTTTGGTTATTGAGATTTAAAAAATATACACAGAATATTTCTCAAGTAAAAAATGTAAGCTATTATTAATAGCTCTTATGCATGCACCCAGAGGTATTTCTTTATATTATTCCTCTTGTCACTGAAATGTGTTCTTTGACAAGTCATGACACTACACCCTGATGTTCAGGCTCTAATACTGACTATTCAATTCTTATTTCAGAGCACTGACTGCTTTTAGCCCAGTTAGGACTGAAGTCAGACAATGTTTCATTTCTGTGTCTAGCTCAGGTCATAACTTTTGATAATACATTTTTAGTTCATCCACAATTTCAAAGTAAAATGATTGCCTTTCTTGAAATGTTAAATGTTCTCTCTCACTCTTGCATACACACACACACACACACATGCATGATACATGTAATAGCTGTTATTGTCAACCCAAGACTTGAAATTGAAAGAGCCAAAAGAGGGATATATGAGAGATTTTTTTAGGGAGGACAGAGAAACGAGAAATAATGTGATTATATTAAAAATCTCAAAAAACAAAAGTAAATGTTTTCCATGAATAAAAAAAAATTGAATAATATTATATTTTGGACTCATGTGGTTCAGGACAATCAAGTCCATTCTATCTTAACGCATGGTAAGCTTTGCTTCAGTAAACATGAGTGTAGATGTGTGCTGGACCTGCCCAAGTCATCTGTTGTTTTCATATGGATAATGGTGGAACTCCTCATTCAGTGCGTACAGTACATACTCTCTTTTAAATTGACTCAAGAATTTTAGTATTTTTTTGTGTGAACATTATAAAATAAAGTTCCACTAAACTTCTTTTTTGGTCCACTTTCTTCTACTGTCTCCTTCCATCCTTTTACACAGAGATGCTGTCCAACCTGGATGATAAAGAGTGTTCAGTAAATGCAGCAGAAGAATGGACATTGTTGTCTAGTCCATTCTGTTAGTTCCTGTCTTTCTATTGGAGAAGTGAACATCCAAGTTGAGAGATTTCAATGAGCAATGTTTATTATTTCCCTTTATTTTGTAGTTATAGTGTGGGGTTTTTGCCTTCTGCTTTTATGCTTGGGATTATTCATTCTTTGTGTTGTCTTGGGTGTGGTTAACACTTTAGATTGGAGTATTTCATTGATTGGCTTCTGTAGTGAAGTTTTACAGAGATACTGCTCATATTTGATTTTATTATGCAATATGTCTTTATTCCTCATTTATTATTGAAAGTTTACTGGATATAGGAATAAGGGTCCCTCAAAGATTATATATAATCTGGCTCAGCCATTCTAGGTTTAGAATCTCTCTTGAGAGATCAGGAGTTATTCTAAAGAGCCTGACTTAAATGCAATTTACTATTTTCAACTTTTACTATCCCTTCTTTGTTTAATATACTTTTCTTTACATTTAATGTTTTGATTTTATGTGCTGAGCACAATTTCTTTTCAGTACACTCTAATTGTTGTTCTATATACATTTTGTACTTTCATAGGCTACCCCTTCTTCATCAGGTTAAGGATACATCCTTCTATTATTTTGCTGAAAATATTTTCTAGGATTTTGATGTGAGTTTTTCTTCTTTTTCTATTTGTATTATTCATAAATTACTTTTTTGCACTTTTTAAATTTTCTGGATCTTTTGTGCATGGCTATTTAACATTTCTTTGGAGACAATTGTTGTTGTTGTTGTTGTTGTTCTTCTTCTTCTTCTTCACCTTCTCATCCTTCTACTCCTCCTGCTTCTCTTCTTTCTCTAACTCCTCCTTCTTCTTTTTCTTTCTTTTCATCGTCCCTTTCTCCTTTTTTTTTAAATAGTCACTTTACTCATATATTCATCCGGATTAAAGTTTTCCCTTCCTCTAATCTTGACAACTCTTTCCCATCTCCCATTCTATCCTGTCTAAATTCACCCTCATATTAAAAAAGGAGGGATATAATGTATAATAAGAAAATAAAATAGCAAAAAGACAAAAGCAAACACATCTGAGTAGGAAAAAAAAAGAAAAAGAGCCCAAGTTGGGAAATGATGCAGACTTATTCATATATGCAGGAATCTCATAAAATATTAAACTTGAAACAATAGAAGGTGGGCTAAAAAGATAGAATTGAAGGGGATTGGGAAAGAAAAGAAGAGGGCAATGAAAAGGTAACATGAGGAAAGACAGGTAAAAATAAGGGTCATTTGTTTGTTATAGTGGAAACCTAATGCAATAGAAACTTTCTAAAATATATATGTATAAGAAGCAATATAAATGAAATCACCACACAAGACTTGAATACACACAGAGGACATGTAGCTTTAAAAACAGAAAAAAAATCTTCAGCAAATTAAAATGAGAACTATGATAAAAAAAATTTTAAATGCATGCCAGAATTCTAGGACATGATAATCCAAACTTGCCAGTGAGGGAAATTTTTGGCCATCTACCTATTGGAATGTACTCTTAAAAATACAATTAAGAGTAGTCCCTTGGATAAAATGAGTGTCCCTTGGAGAAAACTACATTTTCATTTGCAAGCACTTATCAATTAGAGATAGGGCTAGGGACAGAACACTAAAGGCCTAGTGCATGCTGCCTCAGTCTCTCACAGTTTATCTATTCTTCAGTCCTCTTAATTTATAGTGCTTTGTTCTTTGATATCCTCTTTCCTTTCTGGCTCTTACACTCTTCTGGCTGAATTACTGATGAGCCTGGAGGGAATATTCTGAGGTCTCTCACTGACTGTCTATTTTCTCTATGGGTCTCTGAATTTGTCTCCATCAGATGCAGGATGACATTTTTTGATGTCTGAACAAGATACTGGTCTATGAGTATAGCAGAATGGTGTCAATGGTCATTTTATTACTTTTAGTAGAACATAGTATTTGCTTTTTTCCTAGAACCCTGGGCTATGTAATTTATTTTTCTTGATCAATAATCCAGTGTCAGGTGTGGATTGCATCATGTGAAGTGGGCCTTAAGTCAAACTATAGATTGGTTATTCACTCCTACAACTCTTGCACTAATATGTCTTACAGGTAGGACAATGTTATAGTTCAAAAGTTTGGTAGCTGGGTTAGTGTTTACATTTCTCCTCTTGTAGTTGCAGAGTACTTCCCATATCAAAGTTGCTAGGATGTAAGTGTGAAGGTTCTATGTAGGCACAAGCTCTATTTATCTATGTTCAATGTAAGTGTAAGTGTTGTCTCCAGCAATAGGGCATTGCAGTCAATTTGTGGAAAGCTGCCTATAGTCTTGACAAAAGCATTACAGCTTTTGTTACAAAGCATCACACTGCTTTGGCCAATACCTCAGTTAAATATAGACTATTACCAGTACTGGATGCTTTACTTAGTGACAAGAGATTTCCAGTTGGGCTTTCTCCTTGTGTGGTGATTTCATTTATATTAGCTACTTATATGTATATATTTTAGAAAGTTTCTCTTGCATTAGGTTTCCACTGTACCAAAAAAAAAATGATCCTTAAATTTACCTGTCTTTTCTCATGTTACCTTTTCATTGCCCTCTTCCTTTCCCAATCCCCTTCAATTCTATCTTTTTAGCCCACCTTCCACTTGTACCAAGTATTTTATTTCCCTTTCCTATGGAGAAATATCTGCCTCCCCTAACCTCCAGTTCTTAAGCTGTATGTATCCCCTGCAGTATTATGTTCAGTTGCTTGCATATCATACATCTTGCAACTGATATATATGTAAAAGCAAATACATACCCTATTTGTCTTTTGGGGTCTAGGTTCTCTCACTCTCAGTTACCTGCAAAGCTGTATTTACCTTCACGTTTCATGATTTGATTTTTTAAATGTCTGAGTAATATTTGATTATGTAAATGCACTAGTATTATAACAAAAAATAGAAATACACACTGGAAAGCAAGAAATACACATTAGAAAAATAAATAAAATCTTCATAAATGGTGCTGACCAAACTAGATGTATATATGTAGAAACAGAAATAGGAGCTTATTTTCATTGAAAGTCACCTCCGAATGGATTAAAACCTCACCAAAGTTCATATACAGTTAAAGCCATGAAGTTAGCACAACTATTTGACAAAGATCCAGCACAGCTGAGCTGCATGTTACAATATGCAGCTCATGCTATCTTTCAGGCTTGGTCTTGATCTCCACTTGCTACATGCTTAGAGGACTTTCAATACATGTACAACGTGGGGCCATTGGAGCAATGGGAAATTTTTTAATGAATCATTTATGCCTTCACCCTGGAGTACTGCTTCTAAGCTTCTCCAGAAAAATCCTGAGCATACTGCTACTCTCATTTTTAGGGGGAATATCAATTATCTGGCCCTACATGAATATCTTCCTCATGGAAGTTTTAACTCACATAAAAATGGCAGAAAACTCCTTATGAGACTTCAGCTCCAAGATAGTCTTGCAAAATCTACCCTTGGGCTTCCTCAAGAAGAAAATGATAAGAACAACATACTCTTAAAAAGGCAAACAAAGTTTCTAGAGCTAGGAGAGTTGATAGTATTTGAGATTAGATACCTTGTACTTCTGTATCCTCAGATGATTACTTGGCAAATAAGATTAGGAGTTCCATATCGTATGTTCTCAGTGATTAGATAAAGATGTAAATGAATGGCTGGAGACATCTTCACATTACACTAGGGTATATAATGATGGACAAAGAATGTTTTATAAAAATTATTTTTAAAGTGAGGTATTATGACCTCCTTTTCCTACAAATATCAGCTTTCACAGTATCACTGTGGTGTAGTATGACCAAAATAATGAAAGAATACTTAGATTTAGCATATAAGTAAATTCTACAAAGACATGAGGTATAGACAATGCATTATGCCAGGAATTTAATAATAACTGTTGCTGCTTTGGTGTAAATGGTTTTTCTTAAGGCTGTCCATTAAAATTTGATAATATACTTCTTGGGACAAAGCAATATGCAAAAGCTGGCTTGAAGATTTTCTTTCTTTGCCATTGAATCTGAGAATGTGTCCAACCTGAGATTGGGCTTTCAGGCTGTGGCAAATATGCCTCCAGATTCTAAAAAAATGTCAGGTTATGGGATTGATGAAGAAAAATGATAGTAAAAAGATAAGGTTTATCAATGATGACTAAATTTATGACCAAGAGACAGTTAAAACTCCTGTCTGGGAACAAAAAGGATATCATCTATGCTTTAGAACAATGTGAATCTATCTTTTATTATTGAAATCTGTCTAAATAAGGAAGTACTCTGAATGCCAGTCAGTCAAGACTCTAAGTTTCTTTGGACAACCATGCCTGATTCATTTCTGCCTTGCCTTATTTTTCCCTCCTCTCTGGAAACTATCAACTTCTGGGGATGGTCCCCAGTCTTTCACCACACTCTCTCTTTTCTTCCATGGTTTGTTGAATATTCACAACTAAAGATCTAGAGCTACATGGTTTAGAGTAGACAGGGCATGTGATTTCTGTTTTCTGGATCTGAGTTACCTAAAACAATATCATCGTTTATATTTCTACTTATTTATGTACATACCATTTCAGTTATCTATCAGTTGAAGAATGTTTATGTGTTCCCAATTTGTACTTATTTTGAGTAGAATAGCAACAAGCATGGTTGAAAAAATATTTTTGATGGAGTAGGGTAAGTCCATTGTTTGTATTTCAAGGAAAGTTATTAGTGGCTTATATGGTAGATTTAGTTTTATCATTTTGAGAATTCTGCACACTGATTTCCGCTGTGGATGTAGAATTTTGCAAGCACCCTTTGCCAGAGATCCATATTTTTGCCTGTCCAACAGAAGATGTCAACTGTCAACTTAATTCCTGTTTCCTCCAGAAAAATAAAATACTAAGGGAAAAATATATATAATACCTGTATTATTTATCACAATTACTATTATGTAATTAAAATTTGAATATTTATATTGTCCACAAATTAAAAAGTAACATGCATAACTTACTAAAATATGTTTTCAGAAGTAGTTTCTATTCTAAAATAGAGTGTATTTATATAACATTGCTTAAATGAAGGGCTCTTATATTTATGGTTAGATATACATTTTACATAAACTTAATAAAGTAGAAGTAAATAATTTCATTTGAAGACACTAATGTATTTTATTATAGTACAATTATTGGACTTAATGATGGGTGAGTAATGATGCTTGAGAAAGATCCCCAAAACGACAGCTGTGCTGACAGATAAGCACAGAGACATGCAGGCCAGGATCAAGCTCAGAGGATCCTCAAAGGACAGGAAGGTCACTGCCATGGCCAGGCACTGGTTTCTCTCAAGGTTTGGGTACTCTTGAATTCAGCAAGGGATACATTCCTGCTGATCTGTGGGGAGAAAGTAAATCAACATCTCAACTCCTACAAGTCATTCCATGTTCAGTCCATGAAGAAAGATTTCCAATGATAATGTGTGTATCCTATCACATTCTCTTTTACTATAGTGCCAAGAAGGACACTAAACCTACATTATTTGAAATTTGAGGTATTGGTTGCCTAAGTTCTTTTTTTCTACCTAGATCTATGTTTAAAGATGGTGAGTATTTTTTTGTGTGTTTCTCAGTCAATTGTGTCTTATTTATGCTTTATTTTGTCACCCTTGTTTATCATTAATTTTTACAATTTATTCACTTTGTATCCCAATTGTAGCCCCCCTCCCTCATCTCCTCTAGGTCCCACCATCCCTCCCTCCTCCTCTCCTCTCCTTCTCCTGTAGTCCTCTGATAGGGAAGGTCCTATCAGACCATATCCTATCAGGTTCCTTTAAGACTCCGTGTATCTTATTCATCTGTGGGTTGACTAGGTGGTCCCACCAGGGAGAAGTTATCAAGAAGCAGGCAGCCGTGTTCAGAGACTGTCTCTTCTCCCCTTACTAGGAATCCCATATGGAGACTGAGCTGTCTATGTGCTACATCTTAGCAGGGGGTCTAAGTCCTCTCATGCTCTTTGGTTGATGCATCAGTCTCTGCAGGGCCCCAGGACCCAGAATTTTTGGATTTGTTGGTCTCATTCTGTGACTTCTGTCCCCTTTAGGTTCTTCTATCTCCCACTTCTTCAATAAGGCTTTTTGTGCTCTATACAAAATTTTGCTGTGGGTCTCTGCATCTGCTTCAATCACCTGTTGAGTGGAGTCACTTAGTGTACATCCGTGGAAGGCTCCCATCTTGTTCTCTCTCTTCTTTGGGTTCTGGCGTCTATTCTGTTTTCTTTCCTGAATGAGAATTAAGCATCTTCCCTATGTTCCTCCTTGTACTTTAGCTTTAAAAAGTCTGTAGACTTTAGTATGTCCAATCTATATTGTATGGGTAATGTCCACTTATAAGTGAATATATACCAAACATTTATTTCTGCTTCTGGAATACATCACTCAGGGTGATCTTTTTATAGTTCCATCCATTTGTCTGCAAATTTCATGATTTTCTTGTTTTTAATAGCTCAGTAATATTTCCTTGTGTAAATCTACCACCATTTCTGTATCCATTCCCCCACTGAGGGACATCTAGTTTGATTCCAGATTCTGGCTATTATGAATAAAGCTATTATTGTCATATTTGAGCAAATGTCCTTGTATGGTTGAGCAACTTTCTGATATATTCCTAGGAGTTGTTTAGCTGAGTCTTGGGGTAGCAGTATTCCAAGTTTTCTGAGAAAGCACCAGACTGATTTCCAAAGCAGCTGTACAAGTTTAGATTCTCACCAGCAATAGAGGAGGGTTCTCCTTTCTGCACATCTTCTCCAGCATGTGTTGTCCCTTGAGTTTTTGATCTTAGCCATTCTGATGGGTGTGAGGTGGAGTCTCAGAATTGTTTTGATTTTTATTTCTCAGATTTTTAAGGATGTTGAGCTTTTTTAAGTGTTTCTACACCATTCAATATTCCTCTGTTGAGAATTTCTGTTTAGCCTTGAACCCTATATTAAATTGGATTATTTGATTTGTTGGGTTCTTTATATATTCTGGTATTAGCTTTCTATCAGATGCAGAGTTGGTGAAGATCCTTTCCCAGTCTGTAAACCATCCTTTTGTTCTCCTGACAGTGTCCTTTGCTTTAGAGAAGCTTTTAAGTTTTATGAGATCCCATTTATTCATTGTTGATCTTAGAGCCTGTGCTGCTGGTGTTCTGTTCAGGAAGTTGTCTCCTGTGCAAATGTGTTCAAGCCTCTTCCTCATTTTTTTAAATAACAGATTAAGAATGTTAGTTTTATGTTGAGGTATTTGATCCACAAGGAATTTACTTTGGTGCAGGGTGATAAGTATGAATCTATTTGTATCTTTCTATGTGTGGACATCCAGTTAGACAAGCACCACTGGTTGAAGATGTTCTTTTTTCCATTGAATGGTTTTGGCTTCATTGTCAAAAATCAGGTTTTGTAGTTGTGTGGGTTTATTTCTGGGTCTTTGATTCAATTCCACTGATCCACCAGTATGTTTCTATGCCAATACCACACCTTTTTTACTGTTTCTCTGTAGTACAGCTTGAGATCCAGGATGGAGATACCTCCAGAAGTTTTTTTTTTTGTTTGTTTTTTGTTTTTTTTTTTTTTTTCAGAGAAGATCCGGGTACATTTTATTTAACTCAATATCTCGATATTACCAAAATATAATCCAATGTATGGTCAATATATAAAGACATTATTCAGAAGATATTTTAAATTATGTATTTGACACTGACTGTGTTTATTTGGATGCAAATTTGGATTTAAAATATTTCTCTTTGTGTTGAGATTTCACAACAGCCATATCTGAAAAAGTAGATCCATCCACCCAAGCCTTTACAGCTATACTTAACAGTGTTCCTCAGTAACTGGACTGAAATATGTATTTAAACGAAAACTTTTGTTCTTCTGCGGTGCCAGTGACATTTTGATGTAGAGGGCCATCGTGAACCACAGCTGCACTTCAGGGCAGTTCTGACAGTAATGGCCTTGACGGTGGCCTGACCACTGGATTATTTTAACTATTCTGGCTTTTTTGTGTTTTTATGTGATGTTGAGAATTGTTCTTTCAAGGTCTGTAAAGAATTGTGTTGTTATTTTGATGGGAATTGCATTGAATCTCTACATTTCTTTTGGTAGAGTGGTCATTTTGCAGTTATTCCTACTGATCCATGAGTATGGGAGATCTTTCCATCTTATGATATCTTCTTCAATTTCTTTCTTCAAACACTTGAAGGTTTTTTATACAGATTTTCACTTGCTTGGTTAGAGTGACACCAGTGCACTTTATGTTATTTGTGGCTATTGCAAGGTTGTTTTTTTCCTAATTTTTTTCTCAGTCCTCTTTTCTTTTCTATACAAAAGGGCTTCAGATATTTTTTAGCAACTTTGTTTTCAGCCACTTTGCTGAAGGTGTTTATCAGCTGTAATAGTTCTCTGGTAGAATTTTTAGGGTCACTCATGTATACTATCATATCATCTGTGAATAGTGATACTTTGACTTCTTCCTTTCTGCTTTGTATCCCCTGGATTTTCTCTAGTTGTTTTACTGCTATAGCTAGAACTTCCAGTACTATATTGACGAGAAAGGAGTGAGTGAGCAAACTTGACTTGTCTCTGATTTCAGTGGGACTGGTTTAAATTGCTTTCCATTTAGTTTGATGTTTGCTATAGGCTTGTTGTATATTATCTTTACTGTGTTTAGGCATGTGCCTTTTATCTCTGATATCTCTAAGACTTTAAACATTAATGGAGCTTGGATTTTATTAAATGCTTTTCAGCATCTATTGAGATGAGCATGTGGTTTTTCTTTTTCAGTTTGTTTATGTGGTGGATTACACTGATGGTTTTCTATATATTGTATCTCCCCTGCATGCCTAGGATGAAGCCACTTGGTCATGGTAAATGAGATTTTTGATGTTTTCTTGGATTCATTTTGCAAGTATTTTATTGAGTATTTTTGTTTCAATATTCATAAGAGAGATTGGTCTGAAATAATCTTCCTTAGTATATCTCTGCCTTTTAGTTAGCTTTTGTGAGGTTTAGGTATCAAGGTGAATGTGGCTTCATAGAAAGAGTTTGGTAATGTTCCTTCTTTTTCTGTTTTGTGAAATAGTTTGAAGAGTATTGGAATTAGCTCTTCTTTGAAGGTCTGGTAGAATTCTGTGCTGTAACCATCAGTCCCTGGGATGTTTGGCAGGGAGACTTTTGATGACTGCTTCTGTTTCATTAAGGCATATAGGTCTATTAATTTAGTTACCTGATCCAGATTCAACTTTGATAAGTGAAATCTAGCCAGAAAATATTCCATTTCATTTAGATTTTCAAATTTTGTGGCATATAGACTTTTAAGGTAAAACCTAATGATTTTTTTAAATTTCCTCAGTGTCTGTAATTATACCCCCCTTTATTTTCTGATTGTGCTGATTTGTATAGTGTCTCCCTGTGTTTTAGTTAGTTAGGCTAAAAGTTTGTCTATCTTTGTCATTTTCTCCAAGAACTAGCTCTTGTTTTTGTTTATTGTTTGAATTGTTTTCTTTGTTTCTAGTTTATTGATTTCTGCTAAAGTTTGATTATTTCTAGCCATCTACTCCTCTTGTGCATGTCTGCTTCCTTTTGACTAGGTCTTTCACATGTGTTGTTATGTTGATTTGAGATGCGTCAGATTTCTTTATGAAGGCACTTAGTTCTATGAACTTTCCTCTTACAATTACCTTCATTATGTCTCATTAGTTTGGGAAAGTTGTGCCTTCATTTGTGTTAAATTCTAGAAAGTCTAATTAGTTTATTTCTTCCATTATCCAGCTGTCATTGAGTAGAGTTCAGTTTCCCTGCATATACAGGCTGTTTACTATTTTTTGTCATTATTAAGGTCTAGTTTTAGACCATGTTGTTTTAATATGATACAAGAGATTGTATTGGTATAATATTCTTTTGTTGGAATGTAAACAATTTAACCTTGTTCATTCAAAAGCTGATTTCTCTCCTCCATTGTCTGGTTTCAATCCAGATACTGCATTGTGATACTTTTTATAAACATCACCTGTCTCAAGTTTGCATAAACATGCCACCATTTGTTCTCAATATTGTCAATTAAAACAACCAGCCACAATAATGAGAAATAGAGAGGATAGGGTGATACATCCTGTTCCAGAGTGGGAGGAAGAGGAAGGAGGCAGAAGAGGAGAAGAGGAGAATCTGCAGGAGAGGTCTTGGCACCACATGTGGAAATGAGCTGGAACTAAGATATCACAAAAAGCAAGTATGATGTGTGAATCTGAATGGTAGGAAACTCTGTAGGCTTAGAGGTTTAGGATGGAGTAACTGTTGGCCAGCATTGTGCTCTAGGTTAATTAAATAAATCCTAGTCTCTGTGTGGTGATTTGCTTATACAGCTGTTTAGGAATAACCACTGCTTAACTAAAAGATTTATCAATAGTTAATATTAATAACCTACAACAAATGGCACCCAACTAATCTAAGTATCCAGACCCTTTAAATCTTACTTTAATATAATTTGGTGGGGGAGAGGAATAAGCTCCCAGTGATACATCCCAAAATTTAAACCTAAAAACTCACAGATAAATTACTGTCTCTTTAAGAGAGACTCTTAAACAAGAGTCAGAGCAAAAGGCAGCCTACTGTGGGCAGACCTGAGACTGAAAAAAATTGGTTGCCCCTACAGTGTAACAGGATGAGAGAAACATTAAAACAGACTTCTCGGAGCTTGGCTGATAATCTCTTCTATGGTTTTAAGACAGAAATAAAGGAAAGTTTAGAAATTATGACTATGGTTACATTCATATTCCTCAATTTAACTTTAATAATTGATTTACCCTTTTATGTCTTCTCAAAGGCAAAGGCTTTAGAAAAGTTACTGGAACAACACAAAGAACAAGTAGAACAATATAAAGAAATAACAAAGGTTGGAAACAGGAAATAAAATTAGAGATACAAAAACTTACAGAACATAAGAAACAACAGGAAAATAGGACAGAGGTTTTAGAAAAGATACTGGAAAACACAAACAACTAGAACACTATAAAGAAAAATTAAAAGTTAGAAAGGAGGCATAAAACAAGAAATTCAAAAGATTATTGAACAAAACAAACAACAGAGAGATAGGTGTGAAATATGGGTACAGACCTTAAAAGAAGAGTCTATAATACTAAGTAAAGAAAATACTCAGGCAGACACAAAAGATAATAATAAAGAAAGCCAAACAAAGGTGGTTAGAAAACATATGCTAGTTTATCCAGTCAATGTACAACAGAGACCAGCAGAAGATGATCACCCACAGGATTACCATAAGGCTGAATGGCACCCTGTGGAAGTGCTAGACCTGAGAAAATTTAAAGAAAGTGTCACCAATTTTGGAATGCATTCACCATTTGTAAAAGAAATGCTGACTTCCTGGCCAATCAGTAGAGTAATCCCAAAGGACTGGGAGGATATGTCAAAGCCAATAGAAGACCCTGAGCCATATTTACAATGGCTATTATGGTGAAGAGAAGAGGCTAGAGAGATAGCATACAAAAATAGAGCCAGGGCTGTTGGTGTTTCTAAGGAACAGCTGCTTGGTGATGGCCAATAGGCTGACACAGAGATACAAGCTGTATATAATGAAGAAAACTTAGCATTATGTCACCTAGCAGCCTTAAATTCCTGGGACCAGGTTGAGGAATCAGGAAAAAGGCTTGAGCCAGTCTCTCAGGTCATACAAGCTCCAAATGAAACATTCACTAATGTTTTGCAAAGCTGGGGATACAAGTATATCAGATCCACTAGCTAGAAAAGCACTAATAGAACCTTTAGCTTTTGAAAATGCAAAGATTTTGAATGTAAAGAGGTAATACGGCCATTAAAAGCAAGGTGTGCACAAATAGACGAATGTGTTATAAATAGGATTGACATCAGACCTCAATTTGACCTTGATAGGAGAAGCTACCCCTAAAAACATTGGGAAATGTCTTAATTTTAATGAGCAAGGTTGCTGCAAATGGAGTTACCAGGAAAAACAAAATAATTCAAAAAGGGAGCCTATATGTCCTAGAATATGCAGAAGATGTGGCAAGGGTTGACATTAGATTAGTGAATGTAGAGCACAGATAAATGGGGTAATCCTTTATAAAAAATGCCTGAGGGGGCCTTTCTCAGGCCCCAATACAGGACAGGGATACTCTTCCACAAGGAAGTTAAATGCCACTGCTCTGGGAATAAACATTAAAAACTTGGACAGCAAGGACAAAGCAGTTTCTATATATAAATTAAAAAAACAGGAAGAGAACAAAAAACATTTATATTTGCAAGCCTTTATAAATGATCAAAAGCCAAAGTTAAAGATAATTTTAAATAATATTGAAATTGAAGGCATGGTAGATACTGGGACTGATGTCACAATTATTAGTTCTAAATCCTGGCCCCCAAATTGGCCACTTCAAGAGGTGGATATTCAATTCCAAGGAGTTGAAACTTTATCTAAAGTGAAACAAAGTGTTAGATGGCTTAAATGTACAGGACCAGAAGGTCAAATAAGAAAACTAAGACCATATGTGGCTGAGATAGCCATAAACTAATGGACAAGAGATCTGTTACAACAATTGAGGCCCCAGATTAACATCCCCCCAAGTTCTGAGACAAGCCAGTAAAACAGGTAATATTCCTGATAAAGAAGCTAAAAATATTTTAAAATGTCATCAAAAACAGTTTCAGACTGTCCAGGCTGTTCATAAACAAAATAGAGCAGAGGCCATCTTTTCAACTTCATGTTGGAAAGCCACTGCTAATAAAATTTCCACAGCCTTACCACTAAGGTGGTTGGCAAACCAACTTATTTGGATTGAACAATGGTCTATGAGTAAAGAAAAATTACTGGCACTAGAACAGTTAGTGTTGGAATAGCTGGAGGTTCAACATATAGAGGAGTCCAGCAGCCCTTGGAATTCTCCTGTATTTGTCACCAAAAAGAAATCTGGCAAATGGAGGATGTTAACATATCTCAGAGATGTAAACAAAATTATTCAGCCAATGAGATCGTTAATGATCCAGAATTCCATTGCCATCCTTGTTACCTAAGGAATGGGCTATTATGGTGATTGATTTAAAGGATTGCTTTTTCACAATTCCGTTACATGAGCATGATAGGAAAAGGTTTGCTTTCTCAGGACCCATTTGAATAGAAGCTGTCCAATAAAGAGATATCACTTGAGGGTCTTACCACAGGGGATGTTGAACAGTTCTATTTTATGCCAATATTTTGTACAAGACCTGTTGGAGATAATTCATAAGCAGTTTCCTCAATCCATAATTTACAACTATATAGATGCTAACTTATTAGCTGATTCAGATACAAAAACATTAGAAAATATTTTTGATGATATAAATAGAACTTTGCCTTGTTGGGGTTTAGAGATTGCTCCCAAAAGATTACTAAGAGGAGATTCTATTAATTACCTAGGATACAAAATAGGTCTACAGAAAACTCGACCACAAAAAGTACAAATTAGAAGAACCCAATTAAAAACTCTTAATGATTTTCAAAAGTGCTGTGGAATATTAACTGGCTATAGCCTACCTTTGGTTTAGCTACTCAAGAGCTAAGTAACTTACTTCAAACCTTACAGGATAATAAGGACTTTAAAAGTCCAAGAACGTTGTCAACTGAAGATGAAAATGAATTGGCTCTGGTAGAAAGGAAATTACAAAATGCATATATAGACCATATTGATTCAAAGAGGGCCTGTATTTTGGTTACCTTGCTTTCCACTCATTCTCCCACAGGAATTCTTATGCAAAGGGAGGACTGTCTTAGAATGGATATTTTTGGCACACAAACAAAATAAAATCTTAAAAACTGAATCCTTATGATTCAGTTCAAAAATCAAAATTATATACAATTCTTTTGGTGTTATCATATTTTCAAGAATCTCTTAATATAGCCACTGACTCTCAATATGCAGAAAGAGTTTTTTTGCATATGGAAACTGCTGATCTAATTCAGGATAATTTGGACTTAACTTCACTGTTTCTTCAATTACGAGTAATCAGAAATAGTAATAGTCCACTGTATATAACATAGATCAGATGTGATATGGGTCCACAAGGCCCTCTAGCACAAGACAATGATGAAATTGATCAACTATTGATAGGAAGTGTGTTAGAGGCCTCAGAATTTCATTTAAACACCATGTTAACAGCAAAGGTTTCAAAAGAGAGTTTTCTATCACTTGGCAACAAGCCAAAGAAATTGTGTGAAAATGTCCCACTTGTTCATTATCTAACTAAACTCCACTAACTGCAGGAAGTAACCCTAATGGCAACCAAAAAAATGAAATTTGGCAAATCACGTGTTTTATTTTATAGAGTTTGGTAAACTGAAATATGTGCACTATACTATCGACACATATTCAGCGTTCCAATGAGCAAAACCCATAAGTTCTGAGAAGGCTGATTCTGTTATTACACATTTATTAGAAATGATGGAAATTATGGTTATGCCTACACAAATTAAGACTGATAATGCTACAGCATATGTCTCTAATAAAATGGAAATATTTTTTTTTTTACATATTATAAGATAAAACATGTAACAGGTATACCTCACAATCCTGCCGGTCAAGCAGTCATTGAAAAATTGAATCATACTTTAAGGGAAATGCTTAACCAACAGAGAGGGGTATTAAACCCTCCCAGAGATAGATTACATAATGCTTTATTGACCTTAAATTTCTTCAAAGTTAATGAAGAACAAAAAACAGCTGCACAAAGACACTGGGTTATAGAAAAAACTGCTGAATTATTTCAGCCTATACATTTCAAAAATACCCTAACTTCACAATGGACAGTAGGGAATGTGTTACACACTGGGGAAGAGGTTTTTCATATGTTCATACAGGAGAAGAGAAATTATGCGTTCCTTCAAAACTAATAAAAATCATATATCACAGAGGAAGACCACCTGAAACCTTGGCCACACACAAGAAGAGAGAAATCAAGAATATCAAACAGAACAGGTAATATAAATTGATAATCCCTTCACATCGGAAAAACTCTAAAACTGACGGAGACATGAAAAATGTCTCTAGCCAGAACTTCAACAATACATGGCCAGGCCAATAAATCCTTGCCTATAATATCCTCAATATTTATTATGCCATTCTTTTAATTGGCATTGATAAAATTGCTTTGCAGTTTAATTTCATTCTGAACATCTCTTACATTTATACTTTTAGAACTGTATAATCCTTGTGAGAAATTATATGTTTGCAGAACAAAAGGAATGAATACTGGAGATGCTGGACCAAACCTGACAGAATCCTCCTTCCAGCATGCTGAGACATTGACACCTGTTTCAGTATCTTGCATGTTCCAGAATTCTGCTTGTTCCTGCCTCAACTGCTTCAATTGCTGTTTCTCATCATGACATGTTCCCAAGAGAGCTTCGAAGAAAGCTATAAATCTTAATTGGTCCAGCGTTTTAGACTGTTCTAAACAGGACTTTTATTATTTTCTCAACATTCAAAGACTGGACCACAAAAATTGCTTGCTTAATTAAACATTTTTCCAATTTTCTTTGGGCCCCCAAAAGGATTTCTGCATGTCCAAAATGTCAGCTAGAAGAAATCAATGAGAATGATGTCCTATTTTTCTTAAGAGGGATTGGGTAGGTTTGGGGTTGTTTTCTGTGGTTACAAGTGTTTATTGTCACTCGGAGATGTTTATAAATTACTAATGATTTTATTCTGCGTGAAATTGTTATGCCAGTTTTGGGAACCCCAAAAGACCAGGGATACACTCTGCTGTAAATACATGAGGTTTTTAAAATTGTATACATGTTTGGACATGGGACACAAACTTCCTTTGGACACAGGAGAGTAATGTAGCCCTGAGATCTAGGGAAGCAAGGTTTTTATGGGGCAAAACCGCAAGCAGGGACTTACATGCTTTGGCATTACATGATTGGGGAAGGGAAATTGACTTTTGAAATGATTGATCCACTTTGGGCAGCAAGACTACAAACAGTTCTGGCCTGGTCCTATGGGCTGGTTTCCTAGTAACTGTATAATTAGTGGGCAGGAAAGAATGCAGTAAGGCGAATTCTTCCCCTCAGGGCATTAATGCTAGCTCTTCCCAAAGGAGGCTGGACATGTTTCCTACTAACTAGCCTTTATTCATGCTTCCGCTTTAAACTTTAAAACAATACCCACTGATTTTTAAGTCTTTGGTCTCTCAAATCCACTAAGAATTCATGTAATTGAGATTTTAAAAATGAAATAAAATGAAGTTTCAAATCTTTCTTCCATCTGCTATTTTTTCCATAAACTACTGTGTGCCTTCCTTGTGAAAGGAACCTGGCAATGTGCCAGCAGGCCTGGCTCTGATTTTTTTTATTTCAATCTTATTATTATTATTAATTTGGGTTTTTGAGACAGGGTTTCTCTGTGTATCCCTGGCTGTCCAGGCCTTTTTGTATACCAGGCTGGCCTCAAACTCACAGACATACTCAGAGACATCTACCTGCCTCTGCCTCCTGAGTGCTGGGGTTAAAGGTGGGTGCACTGTGCTTGGCAGGACTTTCTTATGGCCTTTTTGAAGTCATACTTTATGACTTAGGACATGTCTATACAAGTGAGTGTGAAGAGCTGGCAGGGGTGCAAACCCTTGCTTTTGGAGACAGGGTTTCTCTTGTGGACTTGCATGTCCTGAACTCGTTTTGCAAACCCAGATGGCCTGGAACTCACACCAGCCTCTGCTTGCCCCACTGACAGCCACAGGCATGCGACACCACACCTGGCTTCTTGTTATAGTCTTTAAGAATGATTTACAATCTCTGTCTGCCTTCCTGGGACCAGCTCTGTTTTGACTGGGAGAGTTTGCAATCACTAAAAGAAAGGGGGGCAGGGACCCCAGGATTCCTTCTGTAGTGAGCAGGGACTGGCTGGACCCTGGCTGAGCAGGGGAATTTAAACTGGACACATTTAAACTGGAAATACATAAATTTAAGCTGAAGCTCTGTGTGCAATTAACTAGATTTACTTACTAATGGACCCTTTTGCTTTTTCCCCCCTCTTCTAAGAAGTATAATTCTGATCTATTTGTTTATTTTTACACGTATGACTGTTTTGCCTTCGTGGATAGGTGTGCCTGTGTACCAGGTGGATGCCTGGTGCCTGAAGTGGCAGCATTGACAACCCACAAGTATACCCTTGAGTTTTTCTGTTGCCATCTGTTGCTTCTCATGGGACCTACACATTAGTCCGGTTTGTTACCTCAATGAGAGTCCCTTGGAGAAAACTAAGATTTTCAATTATTATTATTATTATTATTATTATTATTATTATTATTATTATTAAAAAGGGAATGAGTGTTATTTTTGGAGGAAACTTTATTTATTTATGATTCATGGTGCAGTTCTCTTTATTATGAAAGATTTGTTTATTATTTGCACACTATTCTGTCTGCACAACAGAGGAGGGCACCAGGTCTCAGTATAGATTCTTATGAGCCACCATGTGGTTGCTGGGAATTGAGCTCAGGACCACTAGAAGAGCAGCCTGTGATCTTAAACTCTGTGCCATCTCTCCTGCCCCCTCATTTCTTATTTTAATTTTTAAATTTTTATTTATTCATTTTACATCCCTGTCTTAGACCTTTCCCTCTTCTTCTCCAAGTCCTACCCACCTTGTTTCCCCTATCACCCCTCACCTGGCTCCTCAGAGAAGGGGATCATACAGTCTCTCCTGTGCACATCTATCCACCCCAGCATATCAAGTGGCATCAGGACTGAGCACATACTCTTTGCCTGATGAGGCAACCCAAACAGGGGAAAGTGAAAGAAGAGCTAGTTTGTGGGTCAGGGTGCATTCATATGTGTGTTGGTCCTGCTGTGTTTATAACGCCTTGTTACCCTTGTGTCCTTCATCCACTCGGGCGCTTACACTTTGCACACAGAGTTTCTTGAGCCCTTAGGGGCTTAGGGTTTCTTGGAGACATCTCATTTAGGGTGGAATGGTCCAAGGCCTCTCACTGTTTGCATATCGAATGGATGTGGGTCATTGTATTTATTCCTATCTACTGCAGGAGGAAGTTCTAATGATGGTCCAGCAAGGCACCAATCCATGAGTATGGCTGTGCTCCTTTAGCACAACTGTAGCATTTAGATTTCTCTAATGTACTTGGCTTCTGTAGACTCAGGTTCCTGGCCATTCAAGCAGTATTGGATCAAGGTTCCTTCTCATGGAGTGGGCCTCCATGGCAGGGTTGGTGTGTACTTTTCTCTCCTGGTGGCATGCAGCATATGTCCCAGTATCGCAAACAACAGTCTATATGGGTGAAGGTTCTTGGTAGGTGCCAGCTGGGATTCGTTGTGTCCAATGACTTGTGAAGGTGTTGTCCTCAGCAACAGAATCTTACCATCAGGTTGGGGAGAGCACTGGAGGATGGACACAGGTTGGGTGGCTCCAGGCCCTGCTTTGATCTAGCACAGAGACCTCCTGCGTACCGACTCCACAGGACTCTGGGAAGCCTGCTCTCAAGACACGCCCTTGTCTATTCTTATTAAATTGAAATAAATACATAGTATTAAATGAAAACATCATATATATAAAGCTAGTTATTAAGTGACACGTGTGCTCCACCAGAGGGCACCAGATTCCTTGACAGATGGTTTGAGCGCCACCGTGTGGTCCCTGGGATGGAACCTGGCACCTTGGTAAGAGAGGGATTCTCTGTGTCTGATGGCTGTTGTGATGACAAAGGTCGGCTTTTTTTTTAAAGATTCATCCATCCATGTATTCATTCATTCATTCATTCATTCATTCTGCCTGTGCACCAGAAGAGGGCACCAGATCCCATTACAGCTGGCTGTGAGCCACCATGTGGTTGCTGGGAATTGAACTCAGAACCTCTAGAAGAGCAGCCAGCGTTGTTAACCTCTGAGCCATCTCTCCTGCCTTCAGTTTTTTATTTTTTTTAAGACTAGTCCTGCTCTGACTGGGAGACTCGAAATTAATTTTAAAAAGGGACAGGGACCCCAGGATCCCTTCTCCAGAAACCAGGGACCAGCTGGACTGTGTCTGATCAGGAGAATTCAAAGCGCTGTACATTTCCCCCCCCCCGCACACAAGTGGCTTTCAGCAGCCCTGTGTGTTTACTTCCGGTACTAGGGGGCGGGGCGATGGCATCACAAACTGGCTTTGAAAGGCTCCTGATCCTGAAGACTGCGAGGGGCACAGGGTGGGGACATTGACAGAACACCAGGGACCAGAGAAAACGCTGTGTGCTTTGTGACGACGGGGAAAGCGCTTTCGGGGTATACTTCTGGGTCCTGACAAAGTAAGGAGGAGGAGGATGGCTTGTGAGGGCATAAGCAGTGCGCACAGCCTTCTGGGAATTGTATTTCTGCATCTGCGAATTGGCAAAGTTGACGATACAGTGAGACCTGGCTATGTTACTACAAACAATCCCAGAAGTCCTTGCTCTGAGGCAGTTCTCACAGAGGCTCCCAGCCCAGCTGGCACAATGCACTCTGGGATTATTTGTAGTTCCCTGGCTATGGAGTGCTTGGCTTTAAGAATTTCCGTGTCTGGGACATTTCATCCTGAGTTCAGTGCTCTGTCGTAAGGATGTTCACAGTCGTACAAGATAAAATAGATAATTCTCTTTTTTTACACATATAATACAACGTGAATGGCTAGAAGTGGAGCTTAAATGCGGTAGATAGATTTAAAGCCTGGACAGCTCCTAAGAGGGTGGATGGGGTATTGGAGCTTTTGGACAGGACTGTGCTGAATGTTAAGTGGAACGCGAGCACCCACAAGCATACATGCCATGTCTTCAATGTGTTATGTACTGTTGAAAAAGCAGGCACTTGAGGAAAACTATAAGGTTATATTCCAAGAAGCTGGCAGTTGAAATTTAAAGTTTAAGAGTTAGCTCGGCACCTCTTCATTTTTCTAGTTTCTCATTCTGCATCCTGTTATTTTCAGGTATTTCAGACCGAACAAACAGCATCTTTTCGGGCTGGAAATGGACTGTAGTTTTCAGTTCAGATAGGTAGTAGCATATAATTTTTGAGGATTCTCTTAGAAAACCCTTCCCAATAGCTCAAAAGTTGACTTCTCATGCCTGATGTTGGAGTTTTTGTTAGATGGACAATTGTCATCACAGATGGCAAAATTTCATTGAAACTAAATTTTAGTTTTATACAACAGCTTACATGGATTGTACATATCTTAGATAGTTACTAGTATTATTACATATTACTTTTTCAGACATCCTTATTGTTATTTTACCATCTTCCCTTTTGTATTTCTTTCTGTCTTACCTCCGAAATTATTTTAACCCCTTTATATTTTTCGCATTTCCTCTTTCATATCTCTATACCATTCTACGTCCTACTGCCCCCACACACTTCCATTCTCACCTTGGAAATTGTCACTATTTCATTCTTGGTTTTTCAATTACTGCCGGATATGGACTCACATATGAGAACACACATATTCAGTTTAGAGCTGGGAAACATAGAAGACGGACTATGTGAAGTTTGTGTTTGGATTACCTCATTTTTTTCAATGCAGTTTATTCAGGAACCTTGAACAATCATCTGACCCTGGGGAAAGCCAGCCCACAGCTTAAATAGCCTCTGGGTAGCCAACCCCAGCGTGCCACGTGGGCAATGCAGATAGGTCCACATACATGGAATCAAGCCAGATCCTCAGCCTTAGCCAAATGTGGAATTGTTCGTGACAGAGAGCACTCACCATCAGGAAGGCGGAAGGCGGAAACAAGCTCTATCTTTAAGGCACAGCATTCCGCAGCTCTCTACAGTACCCCCTTTTTGTTTTAGACGCATCAGGCAAGAGTAGAGGTCTGATCTCTGGGATTACCTCATTTAACATGATTTTTTTTTCTAGTTCCATCTATCTACCTGCAAGTTTTATGTTTGCATACTACTCAATAGTGATGCATTTTAAAATCATGACCTAAAGAGCTAATATTTAATTCATTTTAAGGTTATTTAATAAATACATCATTTTGTGCCTTCTCTTTTTTTCCCTCCAAACCTTCCCACAGACCTCTCCTATTTTTCTTTCAAATTCATCTTCTTTTTTCAAAATGGTATTATGCTCTTAATATAAGTTGCTTAGTTTAATAATGTTACTTCCATGCATGTTTTCAGGGTTGATTGCTTGGTATTGGATAACTAACTGATTTTATGCACTTTCCTGGAAATAGTTTTTTCTCACACTCTCAGCATTTATTAGTTCCCTGCAGATTTTTGCATAGGATTAAGGAAAATGGTTTCTTCCTAGACCACTTTTGCATATCTATTAGCATTTCTAATTTTCAGCTCGTTTTTATACAGGTATATTGGTAAGACCCTTTTTCTTTATTTTTTTTTATATTGGTCCATCTTATGGGTGTAGCTTCTGGTATTATTAGGAGACACATTACCAGAACATACTCTCATCCTCTGTCCTATATAATTTTTTTTTACCTCCTATTATGCATGATCACTGAGTCTTAGATCTGGGAATTGTTTTGTAGATGTATCAGATGTGACTGTTCTCCAGAATTCTGCCTTGTGATTGGTTGTGGTTTTCAGTCATGATTGTGGTTCAAAGAAAAGCTTCCTTGGTCAGTGTTGAACTATACTTATCTATGTGCATTATTAAAAGTATTTAGTTTGCAACATGTTTATATTCATGCATGTACTTACATGTATTATAGGGATTTCATGTAGATAATTCACAGTATGATTGCTTAAAACTCTTCAAAAATTTAATGTTATTTCACCCACTTACTTCTTTTATATTTATCCTTTAAGACCTAGGGTTTCACAGCTCAGGAGTTCACGATTGTGCCCTTCTTGGGAATTCCCAGAGACCACAACTCGATGCAAAAGCAAGAGTTTTTTTTTATTATGATTATTATTATTATTTCAATCATGATAGGGTCACCCCTCCTAAGGCAGGAGATGACCCCGAGCATGCAAACCACAGGGTTTTTATACTTAAAAATCTGGCCACTTTTGCTCTATACATTGATTGGTCAGCAAGAATAGCATGAAGATAGTTTACAGCTAGTTGTTTGCAGTTTTTGGCTGTTTGTGACTTTTCTCAAAACAACTCACCCTGCCCTTCAAGAGCTGCCTGCTTCTGGCTTCAATTCAAGGCTATCTTGGAGCAGTTCATCCTGCCATTTAAGAGCTATATGCCTCTGGCTTTAATTCAAGGATGGGAATAGTCACAGCTGTTTTTCTTTTAGAGTTGTTTTCATTATCAGGTGGGCTCTCATCTCCCCATTTTCTTTGTGCTCCAATTTTAACCCTAAAATTGTGGATCAACCTCAAAGAGAGGTTGATACTGCCTCTGGAGCATCAGGACCTGAACCACACTTACACATTCCCTAAAGAAGGCGAGTAGTCTGTTAACAATACAGGGTACTATTGTGACAAGGAGCAAAAGGGTAGCAAATGGTCCCAGTAAGAGAAGCACATAGGGGAGCCGACCATTAAACCCATTTCAAAAGGGAGATTCTATTAATTCTCATCTCCTTTTTTCAAGATCTTTTTGTAATGTTTTAATCTTTCCTTTGACAATGCCTGATTTATTAGTGTAAAAACAACATTTTTCCTGTAGGGTTAAGCAGATTCCTCCTTTTTCGGCCATAAGGAGGTCTAATCCACTCCAGGTCTGGAGAACTACTTCTGCTAAGGAATTGAGCTGGTCTTGGAGGTCATTGATGGTGCTCGAAAGCAATTGTACATCACTAATTACCTGTTGGGACAGTTTGTTGTACAGTTGTACAACAAGAGGTTACCACTAGTTATGTCAACGGGGTCCCCAAGAAGAGTCAAGGGAGCAGGAACCTTATATAGTAGTTCAAAGGGAGTTAAGCCTAGTAGGGAGGGAGTATTTCTGACTCTAAAGAGGGACAATGGTAGGATCACTGCCAAGTAAGCATCAGTCTCCATGGTCAATTTGGTGAGAGTCTCTTTGCGAGTTCTATTCATTCTCTCTACCTGTCCTGGACTTTGATGTCTATAAGCACAATGTAACTTCCAATCAAGCCTGAGAAACCTGGCCACCTCCTGGCTTACCTGAACAACAAAGGTTGGCCCAATGTCTGATCCAATTACCTTTGGAATACCAAACTGAGGAAAAATGTCTTCCAGAATCTTTTTGGCCATGACCAGGGATATTTCTTTCTTTGTGGGAAAAGCTTCCATCCATCCTGAAAAAGTGTCCACAAAAAACAGGAGATATTTATTGCTGTACCTGGCTGGTTTAATTTCAGTGAAATCTACTTCCCAATGCATTCCAGGTCTAGTTCCTTGTCACAGGCCAGCAGTGACACCTGAATATCACCTGTATCACCTGAGAGAGGGCTGAGAGAGAGAGAGAGAGAGAGAGAGAGAGAGAGAGAGAGAGAGTGACACAGAGAAGGACACCAAGTCTACATGCTGACCCAGGTGTCGATTTAATGGACGTCAGGTTAACAAGTAGGCAAAAAAGTACAAGCAGTTTCTCATGTAGGAGCTTTACTTGGTCAGAACATAGGAGAGCTCACTCAAGGTTACACAGAGCCTGCTGTCTGGTTACTATGGTTGCACACAGTTTCTCAGGGTCAGAGCAGTCTGCTGTAGGACCACCAAGGTCAGTTTATAAGAAACTGGACTTTGGAAAATAGCCAAAGCCAAGAGGCAAAGTTCCACTGCTCAGATGCCATTAACTCCAAATTTGCCATTAACTCCAAAAAGGCTGCCACGGTTCCTCTGAGCCGCTTCCCTGGGCTCTGGAAACTCTCACCTATGTTTACACTCTGACAAGGTTCACACACCCTAGTCACTCACTCACTCAAGGTGGTGAGGTTTAGTATTAGGTACTTGGATTGGTGGGCAACTGCAGCCAATTTCTTTGCCCTCAAGTGAATCCATTTATACATCTGAGTTATTAATCTCTCAGCGTCTTCCTGTGGTAGAATGATCTTACCTTTGGAGTTAATCCATAACCCCACGTCGGTGTCAATTATCCCCTTTTTTTGCCATATTAACTTTAAGTCACTTTCTGAGTAGTTTATTCATTCTTCTCTGGGCAGTTCAGCAGTTAGTACCACTGGGACAGAGTTTCCTCCACCAGCTGCTTTAGCCTCCTGATCGGCCATGTTATTCCCCTTTGCTGCCGTGGAAGTCCCCTTCTGATGTCCTGGGCAATGAATAATGCTTACCTTGTCCAGCAGCAACAAGGCATTGAGCAAAGCCAAAACCTTGTTTTTATTTTTTATCTCTTTACTGGCTGATGTTAGCAGGCCTCTCTGCTGATAGATGGCCCCGATCTCATGGGCTATTGGTAAGGCGTACCAACTATCAGTGTAGATGTTTATCTTTTTACCCTTTTCCAGAGATAATGCCTGGGTTAAAGCAATCAATTCAGCTCGCTGAACAGATGTGCCCTCCAGCAACGTCTGGGCCCATATTACCTTATGTCCATCTGCTACTGCTGCCCCTGCCTTTCTCTTCCTGTTCTCAAAACACTGCTCCCATCCATACAGTATGTTACCTCGGCATTGGGCAGAGGCTGATCTTTCAATACCTTTTGCAATCCATGTTCCTCTATGAGAACCTGCAAAAAATCATGCTCCAGGGGCTGGATTTCTGGATACTGCAATACGGTGGCAGGGTTTAGCCTTGTAGCCAGAGCAAAAATGACTCTATCATTATTCAAAAGCAAGGCCTGGCATTGTGTCATTCGGGCATTCATGAGCCAGCAATCGGGTGGCTGCCTTATGACACTCTCAAGGGCATGAGGAGCACAGATGGTGAGGTCCTGTCCCAGAGTCAGTTTGTCTGCATGTTTTACTAGTGCCACCACTGCTGCTATTATTTACAGGCAGGTTGACCATCTTGCCACTACTCAATCAAGAGTTTTGGATAGATAGGCTATTGGTCTCTTCCAGGGTCCAATTTTCTGCGTTAGCACCCCATTGGCCATTCCCTGATTCTCACACACATAGAGATAGAACGGTTTGGTTACATCAGGGAGTCCCAATGCTGGGGCCAATATTAAGGCTTGTTTGTTATTGCCAAATGCAGCTTGTTCATCCTTTCCCCAGATGAAAGAGTCACTGCCCTTTGTAAGGGCATGCAGAAGGGCTGCCATGTTGGCAAATCCCGGGATCCACAGCCGGCAAAACCCCGCTGTACCTAAAATTTCCCTCAGTTGTTCAGTAGTCTGTAGAGGGGGAATATGAAATACAGTCTTTTTTCTAGCCTCCGACGGCCATCTCTTTCCCTCTTTTAATATATATCCCAGATAACTGACCTGTTTCCTGCAGAGATGGGTCTTTTTCTCTGTAGCTGAGCTTACCCATCTCTTGCAACAGCTGGTCGGTGGCCTCAAAACAGGTTTCTTTACAATTTGCAGCTAATAGAATGTCATCCACATATTGGAGAAGAGTTACCTGTGGATTGGTGGCCCGGAGGTGTGCCAGGTCCCAAAGAAGGGTTTCATCTTCCTTTTGGGACAATTCTTGATCCAGTGTCCTTTCTCCTTGCAATAGGCACACTGATCCTTAGACAGAGGGCCCTCTGATTTCCAGGATCTCTCTCCCTATCATTATGACTGCACTGCGGTGGCCAGGATCTTAGTCAACTTTCTGTCTTGCCTCTTATCCTTTCTCTTTCTCTTGCTTCCTGCTCTTTCTGCTTTCTTTCCTCTTTCTCTTCTTCCATCTCCCAGCTGTAGAAAACCTTTTCTGCTACCTGCACTAAATCCTTAAAGAACTTGTCCTGTAAACCCTCTATTTTCTGGAGTTTTCTACAAATATCTCTGGCTGACTGGTCTATAAAGGTAATAGTCACCATTGGTTTATGCTCATCTATGATAGGGTCATAGGGCGTAAACTGACAGTATGCCTCTATCAGCCATTCCAGAAAGGCTGCAGGAGATTCATGCAGCCCCTGAACCATCTCTCTTACCTTCATCAAATCAGTGGGATTTCAAGCAGCCCCATGGAAACCCGCAATTAGAGTCTGACGGTAGACCTCCAGTCATTCCCTACCTCGAGATGTGTTGTAATTCCCGTTCAGTGGGTGAGGGGAAAGCCATCATCAATCTCATTAGGGAGGATAGAAGGCCTCCTGTCCATTCCAGGCACAGTCTTTCTCTTCCCAAGGAGGACCCGTCTCGTTCCTCAGTAGTTAAGAGGGCTTGCAAGCGTTTCTGGCAATCATCCCAAGTGGGCTGGTGAATAGGACAGATTCAAACAAATATGTGCCTTTTATCTCACCTCCAAGAAATGATAGTCACCGCCTGTCCCATAATAAAGTCGTCCATCAAGAAAGTCAAAGAAGCAACAATGATAGAGACAAAGAAAACAAGAAAGGCAGTTACACAAGGACACCCTTACAGGTGGTACTACAGAATTCTGATTGAGAGGCTGCCTCATGGCGGCTGTCTCTGAAGAGAAACAGATGGGAGGAAAACCATCCCGGAACTAGCCTCCCAAATGGAATCTGGAAGGTCCTCCAGTTCCCAGGCAACCGATATTCTGACAAGTTTGTCTATCGCAGGGAATGAGCAGATGACCAAAAATGTCTAGATAGGTGACTAAAGAGAAACAGTGGTATACCAAAAATCAGACTAACCTGTTCTGAGCTCACTTCTGAGCCCAGCCAGCTGAGTGTTAAGGAAGGGCACACTGTTTTCCGGGCAACGCACCAAAATGGAAGACCTAGAGTCTCACTTCTCAGGAGCTCAGGATCTCGCCCTTCACAGGAAAACTCACAGACCACAATTCAATGCAATAGCAAAAGGTTTTATTGCTGTTGAGATAGGGTCGCACCTACAAAGACAGGACATGACCCTGAACATACAAAACAGGATTTTTATGCATGAAAATCAGATCACTTTTGCTCTATACTTTACAGCTGGTTGTTCCTCAGAACAGTTCACCCCGCCCTTCAAGAGCTATCTGCACCTGGCTTCAATTCAAATAATAACAGTTGTTTTTTTCATTCCCAGGTGGTCCCTCATTTGTTCTGATGATGAAATCACTGAATAATGTCATGTTGCAGTGTTAAGAGTGCAGGGATCTGTTTAGGAGCCTGTGCAAAACAACAGCCTCATTCACTAAGGTAATTCAAGGCCCTGGAGAAGACTGTTCACCAACTTCATACAGAGCTTGGATTCAGCTCTAAAGAGGGTAGTACCGGATTGACACCAGATAAGCACTGATGCCATTCTTGGCGCATGATACTGCAAATACCACATGTAGGAGAGCATTTAGAGCATGAAAAGGAGGAGTAGCCCCAAGAGAAGATTGATTAAGAGAGACAACTGCTATTGGCTCTCAGGAACATCATGCCGACCTCACAGGACAAGCTACAGCTAGAGTTCCCAGTTCTCAAAAAAAAAAAAAAAAAAAAAAAAAAAAAACAAAAAAAACAAAACAAAAAAAAAACAAACAAAAAAAACCTTTGTGCTATTTTGGGTGAATCCAGGAATTTACCAAAAGAACTGTGAGGTTAAAATCTCTAGAATGCAAAATAGGAGGTGTGTTAACACAGAGGCAAGTTGTGCCTTTACTCACAGAAGGGAACAAGCAGATTTTGGCTCCAAGGGAATTCAAAGGTTCCCAGTGTTTCATGGCAGCTGTGGCAAGGGAAAGCACAGGTCTAGGGATGACTGCTCTGAGAGGGACAAACAGGCTAACCTCTTGCCATCAGGAAACCAACAGAGGTGCCTGTCAGGCTTAGGCCCCTCATGCAACAATACGATCTGTCTCCCATCAGGCAGCCATGAGGTACTAGGCAGGTAGGAAAATATCAACTGAGGATTTCAGATTTGATACACCCCACTGCATGCAGCAGCACAGCTTTGCATCTGGCTGCATATAAACCTCTGACCCTAAGCACAAGGGTTGTATGTCACAAAGGAAATACAGCAGTTTATGGACCTGTGTATTCAGGGATGCTAAAGAGGATCTCTGGAAGAAGCAGAATAACTTCTACAGGATCTATTGTACACCCAGGTACTGTAGATGGGGACTGCAAGGAAGAAGTTAAAATCATGGTGCATGTAAAACACGAGATGCAAAAATAAGGCAGGGGTAGAATTTCTCAGCTGTTATTGTTCTCCTCCATCTAGGGCAAAGCCGCACCCTTAGGAAGGACAGGCACATCTGGCAGTACCGGAAATTGTGTGTTCTGGAAAGCAGTGTCTAATGATCAGAGATCCAAATTAATGGCAGCAACAAGTGGTGTTCATTGAAATGCAGGAGATGACTTCAGTATCCTCTCCCAAAAGTCTTGGGATCCACAATGTGTGCTTCTGAAGGTTCATATACAGTTTCTAGGAATCTGTAAAATTTCTCCAGTAGGACAAAGTGTATGGGGGATTAAATAGGTGGAACCAGAGGGTCCAAGAGGGAAGTTGACACCTTCTGTAGCCTGCCATTGAAGGAGAAATTCAGAAATAATTCCAGGAGTCTTTCTGCAGGATAAGTCTCCTCTCTGCCCAAATGCTTATACTTGCAGGGTCCTAACCATATTTAGATTGTTGAAATCATACACCGGGAGACTGAAGCTGAAAGGAACTTAAGGCAGAAGCACACGCAGAATGCAAGATCTGTTCTAGCCACGTTCCTCCTTGAGCATCAGCCAGAGCTGAATGAATGACTTCGTTAAAGTAGGCAAAGACTGCTCCTGGCTTCTGCCCCTTCTCCTTGCCTGATCATCAGAAGCCGTGCCTTAGACTCTCCCCTCAAACTCCTTGTGGGCCAACACAGGTGCGTACTGTGAGCTAAGCAGTGGAATTTGGGTAGAACACAAGACCACCTGTATCTGGAAAGGCTGCTTTAGGGTGGGATATGGGAAAATTCGCAGGAGGAAGGAAGGGTTTCACAGTTTGGAAGCAGAAGGGGCGTTCCACGGTTTAGCCTGTAATTGGAAGCCTCGAGGGAGTGGGTGGGGCCTAGGTCGGTATTTAAGGGTGAGCAGTGGACCCCTTTACGCATTTGCCATAGCCTGCACTGTCCTGGGTGTTGTTCTGAGTACACACTGGAGAGGATGAACTCCTGTCAAAGTGTCCTCGGCAGGATGGAAGATCAGGCAGATGTGGGTGGCTGCAGTAAGACAAAGACATCCCGGCGTCTAAAGACTGTTTGGCAGGCTAAGCAGAAGGAGGTCTTGCTCTCAGTTTTTGCCAAGACACCTTACCCGAGCTTCAGGACCAGGCAGGAACTGGCCAGGGAATTTGGGGTTCCAGAGTCCTGCATCTGCATGTGGTTTCAAAACTGCAGAAATAAGACTGGCGTGTCGAGGAAGACCTCAAAACAGACCACCGCAGGCTCCAGCCATGAAGCCTCCCAACAGCCTCCTGAAAAGATTGTCGCCACGGTACAACAAGCAAGAGGCCCGCCCTCAGAACGGAGAAGGCCTCGAACGCGGCTTAGTCCAGCGCAGATCAGCATGCTAATCTTTTGAGATCTCTCCATCCCCAGACTATGCCACGAGAGTGCAACTGGCCCTGAGCACAGGTTTGCCTGAGGACACCGACCACATATGGTTCCAGAACAGAAAGGCCAGGCAGAAAGGCCGCGCTGGAGGCAGCACAGCTAAAGGTGAGGACCTGCCTGCCTCTCCTGGCCCAGAAAGGGCTCCTGGAGCATCGTATTGCATTGAGCAGGAGGCTTCCCGCGACAGCTTGTTGACACAGGGTTCTGCAGGAGGCGAGTATGGAGAAACGTTGATGCCAACATCCGAGCTCACCTTCTCCACAGAGGCCTACTCAGAACCCAGCAACTCCTGCCCTGCACAGCTTTTCCTGGATCAACTGCTGAGTACAGCGGAAGTCAAGGAACAGGTACCAGCTGCTCTGGACCCAGATGACCCATGAGAGCAGATCGAACCAACACTTGAGGCTCCTCTCACGGAAGAAGAATATCAGTCTCTGTTGTATGATATTTGACCCCATTGGTAACCCCTAGAATTGGGACTGTAAAACTCTGTTGCTTGGACCCTCACCTGACCATTGTCTCAGAGACTCCAGCCAGAAATGAGCTTGAACAGATGCTCAGGCTTGCACCTAAGAAAGGTGCAGAGCTCTAGCGATCCTGAGTAAGTGTTGGGAAAAAGATGAAAGGCCCTGGAGGTGCGAGGAACCTCACAAGAAGACCAACAGAAACAGGTGACCCAGACCCCAGGGGGTTTGCAGAAACTGAGCCATCAAATAAGGAGCATGCTTGGTCTGGACCTAAGGACCCTGCACACACGTAGCAGGTGGGAGGTGAATCCTTGTGCTTAATGTGGGTTACCCTATGAGGGAGGTGTTGTGGAGTGGCACAGCGGCGGTGGAGAGTTGTTTCTAGCCTGGACTTTGTTGTTTCTAACCTGGACGGTTTTTGAAGGACAGTTATATCATGTTAGCTTCAATTATGATGAGGATAAATATGTAATTTGTCTGTTATTGTACTCTGCATCATTAAATTACTTTTAGGCATTACTATGACCTGGTTATTGTTTTCATTTGGAAGTTAATATAAAGAGGAGATATGATTATCCTTCAAGCTGAGAAGATGTGTGATCATGAGTCTTGGTTTTTAACTTGACTGCATGTGGAATTAAGCAAAACACCCAAATTAAGGACACAATTGTGAAGTACTCTTCCTTATTTGAAGTAGTCTTCTCTACTTCTCTTCTGGATCTATAACGCTGAAAAACACACCTTTAATCCATATCTTCATACTGCAAAACCAACCACTCACCTTTGCCTCATCTTCTACTGGAAACCTATACAAGGACATGGAAGAAGGAATATTTTACTCTTTTCCTGTTCCCTTTTGCTTTGGTAGCAAGTCTATTTCTTCAGTGAGTATAGAACCTTCTTCTTGAGGATTTCAGTGTATTTGAAGGTGAGTTGCGCCAACCAGCCTCATGGACCAAGCCACTGATAGATTCCTTGATTTTCCATTTTTAGCCATCCACTGTTGAATTAATTGACTCACAGATTGTAAATCATTCTCATAAATCCTTTCCTATAAAGAGAGAGTTAGAGGGAACATAAACTATGCATATAATTATCTTTCACATAGAACTACCAAATTTTCTGCTTTTAATAATGTTATGTAATTCATTCAGGAATCACTTAAACAACAGTAATTTTCATATGAGGAGTTATAGGAAAAATATTCATCACTATGCAAAGTCAAAATGCTACATAACTTTTTGGGTATATTGATGGACTAGGAATTAATTTTTTTGATGCAGTTATATTCTAAAATATCGTAATTGAATTACAAGTATTTTAATTTTTGCAGCATTTATATATAGTTTATTTTTATCTCAAATTAGTCCCTTCTTTGTCTTAATTCCCTCAACACACATTAAAGTGTGTTCATTTTTCATTTTCATAGGTTACAGAGATTCTATTTTATATGGGGATGACATCATGAAAATTAACTGTTCTGTGCATGACACTGCTAATACCAAAACATCATTCAAATAATAAGTAGACCTATCAGAATCACACTAGAATTCTCAGCAGAGATTATGAAAGCCAGAAGGGCTTGGATGGATATCATGCAGACACTAAGAGACCACTGATGCCAACCCAGACTACTATACCCAGTTTATATGCAGCCATCCAGCCCTACAGAAGATACTAGAAGGAAAACCCCAACCCATTAATATTAAATACACTCCAGAAAACACATTGTGGCCCACACCATGAGGGGAAGTCCATGCCTGACACTGCCTGGATGACCATGAACCAGAGTCAAGATAGTGTAGAGACACACGATATCTGTAAACATGACAGGCAAAAAAATGTCAATGAAAGATACTCTGCTATAATCATATATGAGTGCCTAGCCCAGTTGTCATCAGAGAGACATCACCCGGCATCTGATGGGAGCAGATGCAGAGACCCACAGCCAAACACAATTATGTATCTAGGGGAACGCCACAAATGATGGAATATGTATTGTAGGAATCAGAGATATCAAGGACAGAACAAGAACATGGCTCACTAAGTCAACTGGGCTCATAGGGGATCACAGAGACTGAAAGAAAAAGGCAAACATTCTATGAGTCTTGTGAGCTAGGTTGTCTGCATACATCTTAGATGTTGCTGAGGGACTTCCAACAGTGAGTGTGTGTGTGTGTTGGGGGGTGACTCTGACTCTTTTTCCTGCTCTAGCTACACTTTCCTCATGTATTGCTTTGACGAACTCTGATGTGAGGGATTGTTCCTAGTCTTATTGTAATTTGTTATGCCATCAGAATTTTTTTCATTGAAAATAAAGAAGCAGTGGATCTGAAGGAGAGGTGAGTTGGGCAGAGTAGAGGTGGATAGATTGTGGCTAGGAGAAATGGAGGAACAGGAAACTGCAGTTGGGATGTAGTGCATGAAGCAAGAACAAAAAATAAAATGCTAAAACAAAATAAACTATCAGCAGCTAGGGCTGTTGGTGAGTACCTGCAGTGCTAGCACTCAGGAAGTTAAAGGTAGGTGGGTCTCTGTGAGCACAGAGAGCACAGGCTGTTCTACAAACAGAGTCCAGGACAGCCAAAATTATTCAGAAAAATCCTGTCTTCAAACAAACAAAAAACTGTCAGCATTTTGTGTTTCATCTTTAGGAACTTTGTTTTATGTCCTACTTTTTTAATTTTTTTATTTTTTTAATATGAGATACAGTTTATTAACTTTGTATCCTAGCTGTAGCCCAGTCCCTCATTTCATCCCTTTCCCACCCACCCTCCCATCTCCTCCCTACCCCTTTCCAAGTCCACTGATAGGGAAGGGCCTCCTCCTGTTCCAACTGACCATAGCTTATCAGGTATCATCAGGACTGGCTGTAATGTCCTCCTCTGTGGCCTAGCAAGTCTGATCCTCCCTTGGGAGGGGGGAGGTCAAAGAGCCAGGCATTGAGTTCATGTCCAAAATAGTTCCTGTTCCACTTAGTATGGTACCCACTTAGATACAGAGCTGACATGGATATATTTGAGCAGGGGTGCTAGGTTACATGCATACATGGTCCTTGGGTAGAGATACAGTCTCATAAAAGACCCCTGTGCCCTGATATATTTGGTTCTTGTGGAGTTCCTTTCCTTTCCAGGTCACACAAACAACCCCTTCTTTCATATGATTCTCTGTGCTCTGCCCAAGGTTTGGTTGTGAGTCTCAGCATCTGCTTTGATACACTGCTAGGTAGAGTCTTTCACAGGGCCTCTGTGGTAGGCTTCTGTCCTGTTTCTTGTTTTCTCCTATGTCCATCCCATTTGTTTTTTTAAGTGAGGATTGATCATCTTAACCCAGGTCCTCTTTCTTGTTTGTTATCTTTAGGTGTACAGATTTTAGTATGTTTTTCCTATGTTATAGGTCTAGCATCCACTTAAAAGTGAGTGTATACCATGTATGTCTTTCTGCTTTTGGGATACCTTACTCAAGATGATCTTTTCTATATTTTTTCTTGTTTCTTTATGTTTATATCTCATGATTTCTTTGAATGGACTAGATAAAAACCTGTCTGTTGCACAGCTGGTAAATAGGTTTCCCATTTTATAAGCTGCTTCACCACCTAAAGAATGGATAGCAAAAGCATTTTAGTCTCCTGTTGTTAGACCTGGAGTCTCACTGCTCAGGAGCTCAGGATTGTGCACTTCCCAGGAACACTCAGAGACCACAACTCGATGCAAAATCAAGAGTTTTATTCCAATTGTGATAGGGTCACCCCTCCAAAGACAGGAGATGACCCTGAACATGCAAAGCACAGGGTTTTTATACCTGAAATTCAAACCACTTTTGCTGTATCCATTGATTGGTCAGCAAGAATAGTATGATAGTGTACAGCTGATTGTAGATAGTGTACAGCTGGTTGTAGATCATGTACAGCTGGTTGTAGATAGTTTACAGCTGGTTGTAGATAGTTTTTCTCAGAACAGTTGACCCTTCCTTTCAAGAGTTATCTACACATGACTTTTCAATTCAAATAATCACAGTTGTTTTTCTCATGCTGAGGTGGTCCCTCACCCCCCGCTTTTTTCCTCAATTTTAACCCTAAAATTGTGGATCAACGTCAGGGAGAGGTTGATACTGTCTCTGGAGCATCAGGAACTGAACTGCACTTAGAAGTTCCCTGACAAAGGCGAGTTCTGGTCGGAGAGTTTATTGTCCTTGATGAGTTTCAGTTTTAGCAGGTTGTTGGAGGCTTGGACTTTCCAGGTGTTGCAGGTTGATGAAGAGCAGGCTTTACATGTCACAGGTGGACCTGAGCTGTGATGCCCTCTACTTTGACATCAGTTGGGGTGTTGAGCAGGAGGTAATAAGGACCCTTCCACCCAGGTTCCAGATTTTGGCTGCAGTGTCATGACACATATACCAGATCTCTAACCTGGGATTGATGGGGCACCTCCAAGGACTCAGGTGCATATGCACTGCCATCCTTGCTTCAAATCTCTTTCTGAATAATTTGCAGTCCTTTTAGCATGGACAACAAGTCAGAGTAACCACTACTTATGTCAAGGGGGTCCCCAAGAAGAGTCAGGGGAGCAGGAACCCCATATCATAGTTTGAATGGAGTCAGGCCTTGTACAGAGGGAGTATTTCTGACTCTAAAGAGGGCCAAGGGAAGGAGCACCACCCAGTCACTGCCAGTCATCATTGTCAATTTGGTGAGATTCTCTTTTAACAGTCTATTCATTCTCTCTACCTGTCTTGAACTTTGGGGTCTATAAGCACAATGTAACTTAGAGTCAAGCCCCAGAAACCTGGCCACCTCCTGGCTTACCTGAGCAACGAAGGCTGGCCCATTGTCTGACCCAATTACTTTTGGAATACCTTACTGTGGAAAAAATGTCTTCCAGAATCTTTTTGGCCATGACCAGGGTTGTTTCTTTCTTTGTGGAAAAAGCTTCTTCCCATCTTGAGAAAGTGTCCACAAAAACCAGGAGATATTTATTGTCGTACCTGGCTGGTTTAATTTCACTGAAATCCACTTCCCAATGCATTCTGGGTCTAGTTCCTCTCAGCTGCTTCCCTGGGCTCTGGAAATTCTTACCTATGTTTAACCTCTGGCAAGGTTCACATGCCCTAGTCACTCTCTCATTCAGGATGGTGAGTTTTAGTATTTGGTACTGGGATTTGTGGGCAACTTCAGCCAATTTCTTTGCCCTCGAGTGAGTCCATTTATACATCTGAGTTATTAATCTCTCAGCGTCTTCCTGGGGTAGAATAATCTTACCTTTGGAGTTAATCCATGCCCCCAAGTCAGTGTCAAATATCTCCTGTTGTTGCCATATTAACTTTAAGTCACTTTCTGAGTAGTTTAGTCATTCTTCTCTGGGCAGTTCAGCAGTTAGTACCACCAGGGCAGAGTTTCCTCTAGCAGCTGTTTTAGCCTCTTGATCAGCCATGTTATTCCCCTTTGCTGCCCTGGAAGTTCCCTTCTGATGTCCCGGGCAATGAATAAAGCTTCGCTTGGCAGGCAGCAACAAGGCATTGAGCAAAGCCAGAATCTCGTTTTTATTTTTTATCTCTTTACCAGCTGATGTTAGCAGGCCTCTCTGATGATAGATGGTCCCTTGCACATGGGCTGTTGCGAAGGTGTACTGACTATCAGAGTAGATGTTTCTTTTTATCCTTTCCCAGAGTTAATGCCTGGGTTAAAGCAACCAATTCAGCTCGCTGAGCAGAAGTGCCCTTCAGTAACGCCTGGACCCATATTAACTTATGTCCATCTATTACTGCTGCCATTGCCTTTCTTTTTCCATTCTCCCAAAACTGCTCCCATCCATATAGTATGTCATCTCACAGTAGGGCAGAGGCTGATCTTTCATGTCCTTTCGCCATCCCTGTTCTTCTGCTAGAACCTGCAAACAATCATGCTCCAGGGGCTGGATTTGTGGATCTGGCAATAAGGTGGCAGGGTTTAGCCCGGTAGCCGGGGCAAAGGTGACTCTATCATTATTCAAAAGCAAGGCTTGGTAATGTGTCATGCGGGCATTCATGAGCCAGCAATCAGGTGGCTGCCTTATGACACTCTCAAGGGCATGAGGAGCACAGATGGTGAGGTCCTGTCCCAGAGTCAGTTTGTCTGCAGGTTATACTAGTGCCGCCACTGCTTCTATTATTTCCAGGCAGGTTGGCCATCTTGCCACTAGTGAATCAAGTGTTTTGGATAGATAGGCTACCGGTCTCTTCCAGGGTCCAATTTTCTGTGTTAGCACCCCATTGACCATTCCCTGATTCTCACACACATAGAGATGGAAGGGTTTGGTTACATCAGGGAGTCCCAATGCAGGAGCCAATATTAAGGCTTGTTTGATATTATCAAATGCAGCTTGTTCATCCTTTCCCCAGATGAAAGAGTCACTGCCCTTTGTAAGGGCATGCAGAAGGGCTGCCATCTTGGCAAATCCCGGAATCCACAGCCAGCAAAACCCTGCTGTACCAAAAATTTCCCTCAGTTGTTCAGTAGTCCCTGGAGGGGGAATATGAAATACAGTTTCTTTTCTAGCCTCCGAAGGCCATCTCTTTCCCGCTTTTAATATATATCCCAGATAACTGACCTGCAGGATGGTAGTTTTTCGCTGTAGCTGAGCTCATCCATCTCTTGCAACAGCTGGTCGGTGGCGTCAAAACAACTTTCTTTACAATCTGCTGCTAATAGTATATCATCCACATATTGGAGATGAGTTACCTGGGGATTGGTAGCCTGGAGGTGCGCCAGGTTTAGGTGTAGGGCTTCATCTTCCTTTTGGGACAATCCTGGATCCAATGTCCTTTCTCCTTGCAATAGGCACACTGATCCTTAGACAGAGGGCCCCTCTGATTTCCAGGAACTCTCCCCCTATCATTATGACTGTACTGTGGTGGCCAGGATCTTAGTAAACTTTCTGTCTTGCCTCTTATCCTTTCTCTTTCTCTCACTTCCTGCTCATTTTACTTTCTTTCCTCTTTCTCTTCTTTCATCTCCGGGCTGTAAAAAACCTTTTCTGCTACCTGCACTAAATCCTTTAACGACTTTTCCTGTAAACCCTCTATTTTCTGGAGTTTTCTACAAATATCTCTGGCTGACTGGTCTATAAAGATTATAGTCACCATTGCCTTATGCTCATCTGAGGTAGGGTCATAAGGTGTAAACCAGCTATATGCCTCCATCAGCCATTGAAGAAAGGCTGTGTGAGATTCATCTGGCTCCTGAACCATCTCTCTTACCTTCATCAAATTGGTGGGCTTTTGAGTGGCCCCATGGACACATGATATTAGAGTCTGGCGGTAGACCTGCAGGCATTCCCTACCTCCGGATACGTTGTAATCCCAGTTGGGGTGGGTGAGGGGAAAGCCATCATCAATCTCATTAGGGAGGATGGAAGGCCTCCTGTCCATTCCTGGCACAGTCTTTCTTGTCTAAAGGAGGACCTGTCTCCTTCCTCACTAGTCAAAAGGGCCTTCAAGAGTAGCTGGCAATCATCCCAAGTGGGCTGGTGTGAGAATAGGACATATTCAAAAAAATATGTGCCTTGTATCTCACCTCCAAGACATGATAGTCACAGCCTGTCCTATAATAAAGTCATCCATCAAGAAAGTCAAAGAAGCAACAATGATAGAGACAAAAAGAACAAGACAGGCAATTTGACAAGGACACCCTTTTGGGTGGTACCACAGAATTCTGATTGAGAGGCTGCCTCACGGCAGCTGTCTCTGAAGAGAAACAGATGGGAGGAAGACCATGCAGGACCTAGCCTCCCCAAATGGAATCTGGAATGTCCTCCAGTTCCCAGTCAATCGATATTCTGACAAATATGTCTATCGCAGTGACTGAGCAGACGACCAAAAAGGTCCAGATAGGTGACTAAAGAGAAACAGTGGTATACCAGAAATCAGACTAACCTGTTCCGAGCTCGACCTCTGAGCCCAGTCTGTTGAGGGTTAAGGAAGGGCACGCTGTTTTCCGGGCAACGCACCAAAATGTAAGACCTGGAGTCTCACTGCTCAGGAGCTCAGGATTGCGCCCTTCACAGGAACAATCACAGACCACATCTCAATGCAATAGCAAAAGGTTTTATTGCTGTCGAGATAGGTCGCACCTCCAAAGACAGGACATGACCTTGAACATGCAAATCACAGGGTTTTTATGCCTGAAAATCAGATCACTTTTGCTCTATACTTTACAGCTGGTTGTTTCTCAGAACAGTTCACCCTGCCCTTCAAGAGCTATCAGCACCTGGCTTCAATTCAAATAATCACAGTTGTTTTTTTCATTCCCAGGTGGTCCCTCATTTGTTCTGATGATGAAGTAACTGAATAATGTCATGTTGCAGTGTTAAGGGTGCAGGGATCTGTTTAGGAGCCTGTGCAAAACAACTGCCTCATTCAGTAAGGTAATTCAAGGCCCTGGAGAAGACTGTTCACCAACTTCATACAGAGATTGGATTCATCTCTAAAGAGGGCAGTACCAGACTGACACCAGATAAACACTGATGCAATTATTGGCACGTGATACTGCAAATACCACATGTAGGAGAGCATTTAGAGCATGAAAAGGAGGAGCGGCCCCAAGAGATGAATGATTAAGAGAGACAACTGCTATTGGCTCTCAGGAGCATCATGCCGACCTCACAGGACAAGCTACAGCTAGAGTTCCCAGTTCTCAAAACACCTGGTGTGCTATTTTGGGTGAATCCGGGCATTTACCAAAAAAAACTGTGAGGATAAAATCTCTAGAACCCAAAATAGGAGGTGTGTTAACAGAGAGGCAGGTGGTCCCTTTACTCACAGAAGGGAACAAGCAGATTCTGGCTCCAAGGGAATGCAAAGGTTCCCGGGGTTTCATGGCAGCTGTGGCAAAGGAAAGCACTGGACTAGGGATCACTGCCCAAGAGGGACATACAGGCTAACCTCTTGCCATCAGGAAACCAACAGAGGGGCCTGTCAGGCTTAGGCCCCTCATGCAACAATACGAGCTGTCTCCCATCAGGCAGCCATGAGGTACTAGGCAGGTAGGAAAATATCAACTGAGGATTTTAGACTTGATACACACCACTGCATGCAGCATCACAGCTTTGCATCTGGTTGCAGATAAACCTCTAACCCTATCCACAAGGCTTCTATGTTACAAAGGAAATACAGCTGTTTATGGACCTGTGTATTCAGGTATGGTAAAGTGGATCTCTGGAAGAAGCAGAATAACTTCTACAGTATCTATTGTACACCCAGGTACTGTTGATGGGGACTGCAAGGAAAAAGTTAAAATTATGGCACATGTAAAACATGAGATGCAAAAATAAGGCAGGGCTAGAATTTCTCAGCTGATACTGTTCTCCTCCATCTAGGGCAAAGCCACACCCTGAAGAACGACAGGCACATTTGGCAGTACCGGAAATTGTGTGTTCTGGAAAACAGTGCCTAATGATCAGAGATCCAAATTAATGGCAGCAACAAATGTTGTTCCTTGAAATGAAGGAAATGACTTCAGTATCCTCTCCCAAAAGTCTTGGGATCCACAATGTGTGCTTCTGAAGGTTCATACAGTTTCTAGGAATCTGTAAAATTTCTCCAGTAGGACAAAGTGTATGGTGGATTAAATAGGTGGAACCAGAGGAACTGCCACACCCACGCCAGTGTCGCCATAGTAGCATAAGCTACAGGGTGGGGGATATGATTTCCTCGGAAATAATGCCCCCTGGAAGGTCCCTGGCAAACTCATCCCACTTGGAAAAGAGACGTGTTCTGAGATTTCTACGCTTCTTCAGTTGTGGCTCTGGGGCTAAAATAATAAATTCTTTGATCTTTCCCTGTGATACCTGAAACAGCGCAATTAACTTTATAAAGAAATTTATTATTAGTAGATTGTTAAAGGCTTTAATAAAAATAAGTTTAAGAAAAGTAATGAATTAAATTTAGTATTAATAGGCATTAAGAATAGTAAAATTATAATAGGCTCCTTCTTAAGAAATAATAGCATGAGAGGTGCAGCTGGCGGGAGTTTCCCCCTCCCTTCAGTGCCTTGTTCCTAGAGAAGATCATAAATCTTGGGCAGGACATATGGGAGGAGGGTTAACAAAGATGTAGTTAGATTTTGATATACAGAAGGACTTTGGCAGGCATCTGATTTAGCTCCTGACTTTCCTCTTCATTGGTTAGCAATAATAAAACTATATTTGAGGTTTCTTTTCCTTTGTTTGCTCTGATCAAAAAGTTTCTAGGCCAAGATTATTTGTGGGTACTGCTTTATGTTTAATTGCATTTTGAGTTAAAATGTAAACTTTGTATTCTTGGTGAAAGTCTGAATGTTCTGGAAAATATGCCAATTTTAAGGTGCCTTTTGTGAAATCATTATAAAAATACTAGCTTGATTTCAGTAAAGTTGCAGCAGAGTCAAAACCATCAAGGTGTCTCTGTCAATTCTTTGCCGAAACCGTGTCTTCCTGTCTAAAGCCTTGTTCTCCCGCGGAAGACAGGAGCCCACTGGGCCGGTCCGTGGCAGGGAACCAAGAGGGAACTTGACACCTTCTGTGGCCTGCCACTGAAGGAGAAATTCAGAAATAATTCCAGGAGTCTTTCTGCAAGATAAGTCTACTCTTTGCCCAAATGCTTAGACTTGCAGGGTCCTAACCATATTTAGATTGTTGAAATCATACACCGGGTGACTGGAGCTCAAAGGAACTTAAGGCAGACGGCACACGCAGAGTGCAAGATCTGTTCTAGCCACGTTCCTCCTTGAGCATCAGCCAGAGCTGAATGAATGACCTTGTTAAAGTAGGCAAAGACTGCTCCTGGCTTATGCCTCTTCTCCTTGCCTGATCATCAGAAGCCGTGCCTTAGACTCTCCCCTCAAACTCCTTGTGGGCCAACACAGATGCGTACTGTGAGCTAAGCAGTGGAATTTGGGTAGAACACAAGGCCAACTGTTTCTGGAAAGGCTGCTTTAGGGTGGGATATGGGAAAATTCGCAAGAGGAAGGAAGGGTTTCACAGTTTGGAAGCAGAAGAGCGTTCCACGGTTTGGCCTGTAATTGGAGGCCTCGAGGGAGTGGGTGGGGCTTCAGGTCGGTATTTAAGGGTGAGCAGCGGACTAATTTACGCATTTGCCATAGTCTGCACTTTCCTGGGTGTTGTTCTGAGTTCACACTGGAGAGGAAGAACTCCTGTCAAAGTGTCTTCAGCAGGATGGAAGATCAGGCAGATGTGGGTGGCTGCAGCACGGCAAAGACATCCCGGCGTCAAAAGACTGTTTGGCAGGCCAAGCAGAAGGAGGTCTTGCTCTCAGTTTTCGCCAAGACACCTTACCCGAGCTTCAGGACCAGGCAGGAACTGGCCAGGGAATTCGGAGTTCCAGAGTCCTCCATCCGCGTGTGGTTTCAAAACCGCAGAAACAGAACTGGCATGTCGAGGAAGACCTCAAAGCAGACCACCGCAGGCTCCAGCCATGAAGCCTCCCAACAGCCTCCTGAAAAGCTTGTCGCCAGGGTACAACAAGCAAGAGGCCCGCCCTCAGAACGGAGAAGGCCTCGAACGCGGCTTAGTCCAGCGCAGATCAGCATGCTAGTGCAAGCTTTTGAGATCTCTCCATCCCCAGACTATGCCACGAGGGTGCAACTGGCCCTGAGCACAGGTTTGCCCGAGGACACCGGCCACTTATGATACCGGAACAGAAAGGCCAGGCAGAAAGGCCGCGCTGGAGGCAGCACAGCTAAAGGTGAGGACCTGCCTGCCTCTCCTGGCCCGGAAAGGGCTCCTGGAGCATCGTGTTGCATTGAACAGGAGGCTTCCCGCGACAGCTTGTTGACATCGGGTTCTGCAGGAGGCCAGTGTGCAGAAGCGTTGATGTCAAGACCCGAACTCACCTTCTTCACAGAGGCCTACCCAGAATCCAGCAACTCCTGCCCTGTCCAGCTCTTCCTGGAGCAACTGGTGAGAACAGTGGAAGAGGAACAGGGACCAGCCGCTCTGGACCCAGATGTACCATGGGAGCAGATCGAACCAACACTCGAGGCTCCTCTCACAGAAGAAGAATATCAGGCTCTGTTGGACGATATTTGACCACATTGAGAACGCCCAGAATTGGGACTGCAAAACCCGGTTGCCTGGACCCTAACCTGACCATTGTCTCAGAGACTCCAGCCAGAAATAAGCTTGGACAGATGCTCAGACTTGCACCTAAGAAAGGTGCAGAGCTCTAGCGATCCTGAGTAAGTGTTGGGGAAAAGATGGAAGGCCCTGGAGGTGCGAGGAACCTCACAAGAAGACCAACAGAAACAGCTGCTCCAGCCCCCAGGGGGCTTGCAGAGACTGAGCCATCAAATAAGGAGCATGCTTGGTCTGGACCTAGGGACCCTACATACACATAGCAGGTGGGAGGTGAATCCTTGTGCTTAATGTGGGTCGCCCTATGAGGGAGGTGTTGTGGAGTGGCCCAGCGGCGGTGGAGAGTTGTTTCTAACCTGGACTTTGTTGTTTCTAACCTGGACGGTTTTGAAGGACAGTTATATAATGTTAGCTTCAGTTATTATCAAGATAAATATGTAATTTGTCTGCTGTTGTACTCTGCGTCATTAAATTATTTTTAGGCATTACTATGACCTGTTATTCTTTTCATTTGGAAGTTAATGTAAAGAGGAGATATGATTATCTTTCAAGCTGAAAAGAGGTGTGATCATGACTCTTGGTTTTTAACTTGACTGCATATGGAATTAAGCAAAACACCCAAATTAAGGACACAATTGTAAAGTACTCTTGCTTGTTTGAAATAGTCTTCTCTACTTCTCTTCTGGATCTATAAAGCTGAAAAATATAACTTTAATCCATATCTTCATACTGCAAAACCAACCACTCATCTTTGCCTCATCTTCTACTGGAAACCTATACAAGGACATGGAAGAAGGAATGTTTTACTCTTTGCCTGTTCTTTTTCACTTTGGTAGCAAGTCTATTTCTTCATTGACTATAGAACCTTCTTCTTGAGGAGTTCTGTGTATATGAAGGTGAGTTGAGCCAACCAGCCTCATGGACTAAGCCACTGATAGATTCCTCGATTTTCCATTTTTAGGCATCCACTGTTGAATTAATTGACTCACAGATTGTCAATCATTTTCATAAATCCTTTCCTATAAAGAGAGAGTTAGAGGGAAACATAAACTATGCATATAATTATCTTTCACATAGAACTACCAAATTTTCTGCTTTTAATAATGTTATGTAATTCATTCAGAAATCACTTAAACAACAGTACTTTTCATATGAGGAGTTATAGAAAAATATTCATCATCATGCAAAGGCAAAATGCTACCTACATTTTTGGGTATATTGATGGCATAGGAATTAAATTTTTTGATGCAGTTATATTCTAAAATATCATAATTGAATTACAAGTATTTTAATTTTTTGCAGCATTTATATATAGTTTATTTTTACCTCAAATTAGTCCCTTCTTCGTCTTAATTCACTCAACACACATTATAGTGTGTTCATTTTTTATTTTCTTAGGTTACAGAGATTCTATTTTATATGCGGATGACATCATGAAAATTAACTGTTCTATGCATGACACTGCTAATACCAAAATAGCATTCAAATAATGAGTAGACCTATCCGAATCACACTAGAATTCTCAGCAGAGACTATGAAAGCCAGAAGGGCTTGGATGGATATCATGCAGACACGAAGAGACCACCGATGCCAACCCAGACTACTATACCCAGTATATATGCAGCCGTCCAGCCCTACAGAAGATACTTGAAGGAAAACCCCAACCCAATAATGTGAAATACCCTCCAGAAAACACATTGAGGCCCACACCATGAGGGGAAGTCCATGCCTGACACTGCCTGGATGACCATGAACCAGAGTCAAGATAACCTAGAGACACACGATATCTGTAAACATGACAGACAAAAAGTGACAATGAAAGATACTATGCTATAATCATTGATGAGTGCCTAGCCCAGTTGTCATCAGAGAGACATCACGAGGCAGAGACCCTTATCCAAACACAATGATGTATCCAGGGGAACCCCACAAATGAGGGTATTGTAGGAACCAGAGATATTAAGGACACAACAAGCACATGGCCCACTGAGTCAACTGAGTTCATAGGGGATCAGAGACTGAAGGACAAAATCATAAACATTCTATGAGTCTTGTGAGCTAGGTTGTTGGCATACACCTTATGATTATTATCCTGATTTCGCTGAGGGACTTCCAACAGTGAGAATGGGGGTGTCTCTGACTCTTTTTCCTGCTTTAGCTACACTTTCTCTCCTCATGTATTGCTTTGACCAACTCTGATGTGAGGGATTGTTCCTAGTTTTATTATAACTTGCTATGCCATCACATTTTTTTTCATTGAAAATAAAATAAATGGAAAAAAAGCAGTGGATGAAGGAGAGGTGAGCTGGGCAGAGTTGGGCAGAGTAGTGGTGGATAGATTGTGTCTGGGAGGAGTGGAGGAAGAGGAAACTGCAGTTCAGATGTAGTGCATGAAACAACAACAAAAATAAAATGCTAAAACTAAATAAACTGTCAGCAGCTAGGGCTGTTGGTGAGCGCCTGCATTCCTAGCACTCAGGAAGTTAAAGGTAGGTGGATCTCTGTGCGTTCAAGCACAGGTTGTTCTATAAAGAGAGCCTGGGACAGGAAAATTGTTCAGAAAAAAAATTCTGTTTTCAAAGAAACAAAAAACTGTCAGCATTTTGTGTTTCATCTTTAGGAACTTTGTTTTATGTTCCACTTTTTTACTTTTTATTTTTTTAATATTAGATACAGTTTATTAACTTTGTATCCAAGCTGTAGACCAGTCCCCTCATTCCCTCCTTTTCCTACCCTCCTTCCCTCATCTACTACCTACACCTTTCCAAGTCTACTGATAGGCGAGGGCTTCTGCCTGTTCCAACTGACCCTAGATTATCAGGCATCATCAGGTTTGCTGCAATGTCCTCCTCTGTGGCCTAGCAAATCTTATCCTGCCTTGTGAGGGGGGAAGTCAAAGAGCCAGCCATTGAGTTCATGTCTGTAATAGTCCCTGTTCCACTTAGTATGGTACCCACTTGGAGACAGAGCTAACATGGACTATATTTGAGCAGGGGTGCTAGGTTCTATGCGTACATTGTCCTTGGTTGGAGATACAGTCTCATAAAAGACCCCTGTGCCCTGATATATTTGGTCCTTGTGGAGTTCCTGCCCTCTCCAGGTCACACTAACTCCCCCCTTTTTTATATGATTCCCTGTGCTCTGCCCAAGGTTTGGTTATGAGTCTCAGCACCTGCTTTGATATACTACTAGGTAGAGTCTTTCCCAGGTCCTCTGTGGTAGGCTAGGGTCCTGTTTCTTGTTTTCTCCTATGTCCATCCCATTTGTCTTTCTACGTGAGGATTGATCATCTTAACCCAGGTCCTCTTTCTTGTTTATCTTCTTATAGATTTTAGTATGTTTATCCTATATTATAGGTCTAGCCTCCACTTAAAATCGAGTATATACCGTGTATGTCTTTCTGCTTCTGAGATACCTCACTCAGGATGATCTTTTCTAGATTGTTTGTTTGTTTGTTTCTTCATGTTTACATTTTATGACTTCTTTGAATGGTCTAGATATAAACATGTCTGTTGCATAGCTGGAACAGTGGTTTCCCATTTTATAAGCTGCTTCACCACCTAAAGAATGGATGGCAAAAGCGTTTTAGTTTCATGTTGTTAGACCTGGAGTCTCACTGCTCAGGAGCTCAGGACTGTGCACTTCCCAGGAACACTCATAGACCACAACTTGAGGCAAAAGCAAGAGTTTTATTCCAATTTCTAAAGGGTCCCCCTACAAAGACAGGAGACAGCCCTAAATATGCAAAGGACAGGGTTTTATACCTGAAATTGAAACCACTTTTGCTCTATACATTGATTTTTCAGCAAGAATAGCATGAAGATAGTTTACACCTGGTTTTAGGTAGTATACAGCTGGTTGCAGATAGTTTACAGGTGGTTGTAGATAGTTGTTCTCAGAACAGTTGACCCTTTCCTTCAAGAGTTATCTACACCTGACTTCAATTCAAATAATCACTGTTGTTTTTCTCATTCCCAGGTGGTCTCTCACCCCCCCTTTTTTGCCTCAATTTTAACCCTAAAATTGTGGATCAACCTCATGGAGAGGTTGATACTCTTTCTGGAGCATCAGGACCTGAACTGCACTTATACTTTCCCAGAAAAAGGGGAGTTCTTGTCTGAGAGTTTATTGTCCCTGATGAGTTTCAGTTTCAGCCGGTAGCTGGAGGCTTGGAGTTTCCAGGTGTTGCAGGTTGATGAAAAGCCGGCTTAAGATGTGACACGTGGATTCAAGCTATGATGCCCTCTATTTTGACGGCAGTTGGCGTGGTGAGGAAGATGTAATAAGGACCCTTCAACTGAGGTTCCAGATTCTGGCTGCCATGTCACTGCACATATACCAGATCTTCAACGGGGAACTGATGGGGCACCTAAAAGGACCCAGGCACATATGCACTGCCAACCTTGCTCCAAATTTCTTTCTGAATAAGCTGCAATTCTTTCAGCCTGTACAAGTCAGATTTACCACTAGTTTTATCAAGGGGGTACCCAAGAAGAGTCAGGGAACAGAAACCCATATAGTAGTTCGAAGGGTGTTAAACCTATATGGAGAGAGTATTTCTGACCCTAAAGAGGGCCAAGGGAAGGAGCACCGCCTTGTCACCGCCAGTCTCCATGTTCAATTTGGTGAGAATCTCTTTGAGAGTTCTATTCATTCTCTCTAAATGTCCTGAACTTTGGGGTCTATAAGCACAATGTAACTTACAGTCAAGCCCCAGAAACCTGGCCACCTCCTGGCTTAACTGAGCAATGAAGGTTGACCCATTGTCTGACCAATTACCTTTGGAATACCAAACCGAGGAAAAATGTCTTCCAGAATCTTTTTGGCCATGACCAGGGAGGTTTCTTTCTTTGTGGGAAAAGCTTCCACCCATCCTGAGAAAGTGTCTACAAAAACCAGGAGATATTTATTGCTGTACCTGGATGGTTTACTTTCAGTGAAATCCACTTCCCATTGCATTCCAGGTCTAGTTCCTTGTCCCTGGCCAGCAGTGACAGCTGAATACCCCCTGAGAGAGGGCTGGGAGAAAGAGAGAGACAGGGTGACACAGAGAAGGACACCAAGTCTACATGCTTATCCAGGTGTTGATTTAATGGACGTCAGGTTAACACTTAAGTAGGCAGAAAAGTACAAGCAGTTTCTCATGTAGGAGCTTTACTTGGTCAGGACATAGGAGAGCTCACTCAAGGTTACACAGAGCCTGCTGTCTGGTTACTATGGTTGCACACAGTTTCTCAGGGTCAGAGCAGTCTGCTGTAGGACCACCAAGGTCAGTTTATAAGAAACTGGACTTTGGAAAATAGCCAAAGCCAATAGGCAGCGTTCCACTGCTCAGAGGCCATTAACTCAAAATTTGCCATATACTCCAAATAGGCTGCCACAGTTCCTCTCAGCCACTTCCCTGGGCTCTGGAAATTCTTACCTATGTTTACACTCTGGCAAGGTTCACACGCCCTAGTCACTCACTCACTCAAGGGGGTGAGGTTTAGTATTAGGGACTGGGATTGGCGGACAACTTCAGCCAATTTCTTTGCCTTCAAGTGAATCCATTTATACATCTGAGTTATTAATCTCTCAGCATCTTCCTGGGGTAGAATGATCTTCCTTTGGAGTTAATCCATGCCCCCACGTCGGTGTCAAATATCCCCTTTTTTTTTTTTTGCCATATTAACTTTAAGTCACTTTCTGAGTAGTTTAGTCATTCTTCTCTGGGCAGTTCAGCAGTTAGTACCACCAGGACAGAGTTTCCTCTAGCAGCTGCTTTAGCCTCCCGATTGGCCATGTTATCCCCCTTTGCTGCCCTGGAAGTCCCCTTCTGCTGTCCCGGGAAATGAATAATGCTTACCTTGTCGGGCAGCAACAGGGCATTGACCAAAGCCAGAATCTCATTTTTTATTTTTTATCTCTTTACCGGCTGATGTTAGCAGGACTCTCTGCTGATAGATGGCCCCATGTACATGGGCTGTTGGTAAGGTGAACCAACTATCAGTGTAGATGTTTGTCTTTTTACCCTTTTCCAGGGTTAATGCTTGGATTAAAACAATCAATTCAGCTCCCTGAACAGATGTGCCCTCCGGCAACGCCTGGGCCCAGAATACCTTATGTCCATTTACCACCACTGCCTCTGCCTTTCTCTTTCCGTTCTACAAAAAACTGCTCCCATCCATATAGTATGTCACCTCCGCATCAGGAATTGGTTGCTCTTTCAAGTCCTTTCGCCATCCCTGTTCCTTTGCTAGAACCTGCAAATCATGCTCCATGGTCTGGATTTCTGGATCCTACAATAAGGTGGCAGGGTTTAGCTCCATAGCCAGGGCAAGGGTGACTCTACCTTTATTCAATAGCAAAGCCTGGTATTATGTCATACAGGTGTTCGTGAGCCAGCGATCAGTTGGCTACCTTATGACACTCTCAGGGGCAAGACGAGCATAGATGGTGAGGTCCTGTCCCACAGTCAGTTTGTCTGCATCGTTTACGAGTGCCGCCACTGCTGCTATTATTCACAGGCAGGTTGGCCATCCTGCCGCTGCTGAATCAAGCTTTTTGGATAGATAGGCTACTAGTCTCTTCCAGGGTCCAATTTACTGTGTTAGCATCTGTTGGCCATTCCCTGATTCTCGGCCACATAGAGATGGAAGGTTTTGGTCACAATCTGAGTACCAAAGCTGGGGCAGACATTAAGGCTTGTTTGATATTATCAAATGCAGCTTGTTCATCCTTTCCCCAGATGCAAGAATCAATGCCCTTTGTAAGGGGATACAGAGGGGCTGCCATCTTGGCAAATACTTCTTTACTTAAAATTTCCCTCAGTTGTTCAGTAGTCCATGAAGGGGGAATATAAAATACAGTCTCTTTTCTAGCCTCCGATAGCCACCTCTTAACTGACCTGTTTCCTGCAGAGATGAGCATTTTTCGCCGACAGTCTATAGCCAAGTTCACCCAGCTCTTGCAACAGCTGATCTGTGGCTTCAAGTAAGGTTTCTTTATAATCTGCAGCTAATAGTATATGATCCACATATCAGAAAAGAGTTACCTGGGGATTGGTGGCCCAGAAGTGTGCCAGGTCCCGGTGTAGGGCTTCAATTTTCTTTTGGGACAATTCTTGATTCAGTGTCCTTTCTCCTTGCAATAGGCATACTATTCCTTAGACAGAGGGCCCCTCTGATTTCCAGGAACTCTCTCCCTATCATTATGACTGCACTACAGTGGCCAGGATCTTAGTCAACTTTCTGTCTTGCCTCTTTTCCTTTCTCTTTCTCTCACTTCCTGCTCTTTCTGCTTTCTTTCCTCTTTCTCTTCTTCCATATCCCAGCTGTCTAAAACCTTTTCTGCCACCTGCACTAAATCCTTCAACGACTTGTCCTGTAAACCCTTTATTTTCTGGAGCTTTCTACAAATATCTCTGGCTGACTGGTCTATAAAGATTATAGTCACCATTGGCTTACACTCATCTGAGGTAGGGTCATAGGTTGTAAACCAGCTGTATGCCTCCATCAGACATTCAAGACAGGCTGTGGGAGATTGCCTTCTACACGCACAAAGTGTATGGTGGATTAAATAGGTGGAACCAGAGGGTCCAAGAGTGAAGTTGACACCTTCTGTAGTCTGCCACTGAAGGAGAAATTCAGAAATAATTCCAGGAGTCTTTCTGCAGGATAAGTCTACTCTTTGCATAAATGCGTAGACTTGCAGGGTCCTAACCATATTTAGATTGTTGAAATCATACACCGGGTGACTGGAGCTCAAAGGAACTTAAGGCAGACGGCACACGCAGAGTGCAAGATCTGTTCTAGCCACGTTCCTCCTTGAGCATCAGCCAGAGCTGAATGAATGACCTTGTTAAAGTAGGCAAAGACTGCTCCTGGCTTATGCCTCTTCTCCTTGCCTGATCATCAGAAGCCGTGCCTTAGACTCTCCCCTCAAACTCCTTGTGGGCCAACACAGGTGCGTACAGTGAGCTAAGCAGTGGAATTTGGGTAGAACACAAGGCCAACTGTTTCTGGAAAGGCTGCTTTAGGGTGGGATATGGGAAAATTCGCAAGAGGAAGGAAGGGTTTCACAGTTTGGAAGCAGAAGAGCGTTCCACGGTTTGGCCTGTAATTGGAGGCCTCGAGGGAGTGGGTGGGGCTTCAGGTCGGTATTTAAGGGTGAGCAGCGGACACTTTACACATTTGCCATAGTCTGCACTTTCCTGGGTGTTGTTCTGAGTTCACACTGGAGAGGAAGAACTCCTGTCAAAGTGTCTTCAGCAGGATGGAAGATCAGGCAGATGTGGGTGGCTGCAGCACGGCAAAGACATCCCGGCGTCAAAAGACTGTTTGGCAGGCCAAGCAGAAGGAGGTCTTGCTCTCAGTTTTCGCCAAGACACCTTACCCGAGCTTCAGGACCAGGCAGGAACTGGCCAGGGAATTCGGAATTCCAGAGTCCTCCATCCGCGTGTGGTTTCAAAACCGCAGAAACAGAACTGGCATGTCGAGGAAGACCTCAAAGCAGACCACCGCAGGCTCCAGCCATGAAGCCTCCCAACAGCCTCCTGAAAAGCTTGTCGCCAGGGTACAACAAGCAAGAGGCCCGCCCTCAGAACGGAGAAGGCCTCGAACGCGGCTTAGTCCAGCGCAGATCAGCGTGCTAGTGCAAGCTTTTGAGATCTCTCCATCCCCAGACTATGCCACGAGGGTGCAACTGGCCCTGAGCACAGGTTTGCCTGAGGACACCGTCCACATATGGTTCCAGAACAGAAAGGCCAGGCAGAAAGGCCGCGCTGGAGGCAGCACAGCTAAAGGTGAGGACCTGCCTGCCTCTCCTGGCCCGGAAAGGGCTCCTGGAGCATCGTGTTGCATTGAGCAGGAGGCTTCCCGCGACAGCTTGTTGACATCGGGTTCTGCAGGAGGCCAGTGTGCAGAAGCGTTGATGTCAAGACCCGAACTCACCTTCTTCACAGAGGCCTACCCAGAATCCAGCAACTCCTGCCCTGTCCAGCTCTTCCTGGAGCAACTGGCGAGAACAGTGGAAGAGGAACAGGGACCAGCCGCTCTGGACCCAGATGTACCATGGGAGCAGATCGAACCAACACTCGAGGCTCCTCTCACAGAAGAAGAATATCAGGCTCTGTTGGACGATATTTGACCACATTGAGAACGCCCAGAATTGGGACTGTAAAACCCGGTTGCCTGGACCCTAACCTGACCATTGTCTCAGAGACTCCAGCCAGAAATAAGCTTGGACAGATGCTCAGACTTGCACCTAAGAAAGGTGCAGAGCTCTAGCGATCCTGAGTAAGTGTTGGGGAAAAGATGGAAGGCCCTGGAGGTGCGAGGAACCTCACAAGAAGACCAACAGAAACAGCTGCTCCAGCCCCCAGGGGGCTTGCAGAGACTGAGCCATCAAATAAGGAGCATGCTTGGTCTGGACCTAGGGACCCTACATACACCTAGCAGGTGGGAGGTGAATCCTTGTGCTTAATGTGGGTTGCCCTATGAGGGAGGTGTTGTGGAGTGGCCCAGCGGCGGTGGAGAGTTGTTTCTAACCTGGACTTTGTTGTTTCTAACCTGGACGGTTTTGAAGGACAGTAATATGATGTTAGCTTCAGTTATTATCAAGATAAATATGTAATTTGTCTGCTGTTGTACTCTGCGTCATTAAATTATTTTTAGGCATTACTATGACCTGTTATTCTTTTCATTTGGAAGTTAATGTAAAGAGGAGATATGATTATCTTTCAAGCTGAAAAGAGGTGTGATCATGACTCTTGGTTTTTAACTTGACTGCATATGGAATTAAGCAAAACACCCAAATTAAGGACACAATTGTAAAGTACTCTTGCTTGTTTGAAATAGTCTTCTCTACTTCTCTTCTGGATCTATAAAGCTGAAAAATATAACTTTAATCCATATCTTCATACTGCAAAACCAACCACTCATCTTTGCCTCATCTTCTACTGGAAACCTATACAAGGACATGGAAGAAGGAATGTTTTACTCTTTGCCTGTTCTTTTTCACTTTGGTAGCAAGTCTATTTCTTCATTGACTATAGAACCTTCTTCTTGAGGAGTTCTGTGTATATGAAGGTGAGTTGAGCCAACCAGCCTCATGGACTAAGCCACTGATAGATTCCTCGATTTTCCATTTTTAGGCATCCACTGTTGAATTAATTGACTCACAGATTGTCAATCATTTTCATAAATCCTTTCCTATAAAGAGAGAGTTAGAGGGAAACATAAACTATGCATATAATTATCTTTCACATAGAACTACCAAATTTTCTGCTTTTAATAATGTTATGTAATTCATTCAGAAATCACTTAAACAACAGTACTTTTCATATGAGGAGTTATAGAAAAATATTCATCATCATGCAAAGGCAAAATGCTACCTACATTTTTGGGTATATTGATGGCATAGGAATTAAATTTTTTGATGCAGTTATATTCTAAAATATCATAATTGAATTACAAGTATTTTAATTTTTTGCAGCATTTATATATAGTTTATTTTTACCTCAAATTAGTCCCTTCTTCGTCTTAATTCACTCAACACACATTATAGTGTGTTCATTTTTTATTTTCTTAGGTTACAGAGATTCTATTTTATATGCGGATGACATCATGAAAATTAACTGTTCTATGCATGACACTGCTAATACCAAAATAGCATTCAAATAATGAGTAGACCTATCCGAATCACACTAGAATTCTCAGCAGAGACTATGAAAGCCAGAAGGGCTTGGATGGATATCATGCAGACACGAAGAGACCACCGATGCCAACCCAGACTACTATACCCAGTATATATGCAGCCGTCCAGCCCTACAGAAGATACTTGAAGGAAAACCCCAACCCAATAATGTGAAATACCCTCCAGAAAACACATTGAGGCCCACACCATGAGGGGAAGTCCATGCCTGACACTGCCTGGATGACCATGAACCAGAGTCAAGATAACCTAGAGACACACGATATCTGTAAACATGACAGACAAAAAGTGACAATGAAAGATACTATGCTATAATCATTGATGAGTGCCTAGCCCAGTTGTCATCAGAGAGACATCACGAGGCATCTCATGGGAACAGATGCAGAGACCCTTATCCAAACACAATGATGTATCCAGGGGAACCCCACAAATGAGGGAATATGTATTGTAGGAACCAGAGATATTAAGGACACAACAAGCACATGGCCCACTGAGTCAACTGAGTTCATAGGGGATCAGAGACTGAAGGACAAAAACATAAACATTCTATGAGTCTTGTGAGCTAGGTTGTTGGCATACACCTTATGATTATTATCCTGATTTCGCTGAGGGACTTCCAACAGTGAGAATGGGGGTGTCTCTGACTCTTTTTCCTGCTTTAGCTACACTTTCTCTCCTCATGTATTGCTTTGACCAACTCTGATGTGAGGGATTGTTCCTAGTTTTATTATAACTTGCTATGCCATCACATTTTTTTTTCATTGAAAATAAAATAAATGGAAAAAAAGCAGTGGATGAAGGAGAGGTGAGCTGGGCAGAGTTGGGCAGAGTAGTGGTGGATAGATTGTGTCTGGGAGGAGTGGAGGAAGAGGAAACTGCAGTTCAGATGTAGTGCATGAAACAACAACAAAAATAAAATGCTAAAACTAAATAAACTGTCAGCACCTAGGGCTGTTGGTGAGCGCCTGCATTCCTAGCACTCAGGAAGTTAAAGGTAGGTGGATCTCTGTGCGTTCAAGCACAGGTTGTTCTATAAAGAGAGCCTGGGACAGGAAAATTGTTCAGAAAAAAAATTCTGTTTTCAAAGAAACAAAAAACTGTCAGCATTTTGTGTTTCATCTTTAGGAACTTTGTTTTATGTTCCACTTTTTTACTTTTTATTTTTTTAATATTAGATACAGTTTATTAACTTTGTATCCAAGCTGTAGACCAGTCCCCTCATTCCCTCCCTTTCTTACCCTCCTTCCCTCATCTACTACCTACACCTTTCCAAGTCTACTGATAGGCGAGGGCTTCTGCCTGTTCCAACTGACCCTAGATTATCAGGCATCATCAGGTTTGCTGCAATGTCCTCCTCTGTGGCCTAGCAAATCTGATCCTGCCTTGTGAGGGGGGAAGTCAAAGAGCCAGCCATTGAGTTCATGTCTGTAATAGTCCCTGTTCCACTTAGTATGGTACCCACTTGGAGACAGAGCTAACATGGACTATATTTGAGCAGGGGTGCTAGGTTCTATGCGTACATTGTCCTTGGTTGGAGATACAGTCTCATAAAAGACCCCTGTGCCCTGATATATTTGGTCCTTGTGGAGTTCCTGCCCTCTCCAGGTCACACTAACTCCCCCTTTTTTTATATGATTCCCTGTGCTCTGCCCAAGGTTTGGTTATGAGTCTCAGCACCTGCTTTGATATACTACTAGGTAGAGTCTTTCCCAGGTCCTCTGTGGTAGGCTAGGGTCCTGTTTTTTGTTTTCTCCTATGTCCATCCCATTTGTCTTTCTACGTGAGGATTGATCATCTTATCCCAGGTCCTCTTTCTTGTTTATCTTTTTATAGATTTTAGTATGTTTATCCTATATTATAGGTCTAGCCTCCACTTAAAATCGAGTATATACCGTGTATGTCTTTCTGCTTCTGAGATACCTCACTCAGGATGATCTTTTCTAGATTGTTTGTTTGTTTGTTTCTTCATGTTTACATTTTATGACTTCTTTGAATGGTCTAGATATAAACCTGTCTGTTGCATAGCTGGAACAGTGGTTTCCCGTTTTATAAGCTGCTTCACCACCTAAAGAATGAATGGCAAAAGCATTTTAGTTTCATGTTGTTAGACCTGGAGTCTCACTGCTCAGGAGCTCAGGATTGTGCACTTCCCAGGAACACTCATAGACCACAACTTGAGGCAAAAGCAAGAGTTTTATTCCAATTTCTATAGGGTCCCCCTACAAAGACAGGAGACAGCCCTAAATATGCAAAGGACAGGGTTTTATACCTGAAATTGAAACCACTTTTGCTCTATACATTGATTGTTCAGCAAGAATAGCATGAAGATAGTTTACACCTGGTATTAGGTAGTATACAGCTGGTTGTAGATAGTTTACAGGTGGTTGTAGATAGTTGTTCTCAGAACAGTTGACCCTTTCCTTCAAGAGTTATCTACACCTGACTTCAATTCAAATAATCACTGTTGTTTTTCTCATTCCCAGGTGGTCTCTCACCCCCCCCTTTTTTGCCTCAATTTTAACCCTAAAATTGTGGATCAACCTCATGGAGAGGTTGATACTCTTTCTGGAGCATCAGGACCTGAACTGCACTTATACTTTCCCAGAAAAAGGGGAGTTCTTGTCTGAGAGTTTATTGTCCCTGATGAGTTTCAGTTTCAGCCGGTAGCTGGAGGCTTGGAGTTTCCAGGTGTTGCAGGTTGATGAAAAGCCGGCTTAACATGTGACACGTGGATTCAAGCTATGATGCCCTCTATTTTGACGGCAGTTGGCGTGGTGAGGAAGATGTAATAAGGACCCTTCAACTGAGGTTCCAGATTCTGGCTGCCATGTCACTGCACATATACCAGATCTTCAACGTGGAACTGATGGGGCACCTAAAAGGACCCAGGCACATATGCACTGCCAACCTTGCTCCAAATTTCTTTCTGAATAAGCTGCAATTCTTTCAGCCTGTACAAGTCAGATTTACCACTAGTTTTATCAAGGGGGTACCCAAGAAGAGTCAGGGAACAGAAACCCATATAGTAGTTCGAAGGGTGTTAAACCTATATGGAGAGAGTATTTCTGACCCTAAAGAGGGCCAAGGGAAGGAGCACTGCCCTGTCACCGCCAGTCTCCATGTTCAACTTGGTGAGAATCTCTTTGAGAGTTCTATTCGTTCTCTCTAAATGTCCTGAACTTTGGGGTCTATAAGCACAATGTAACTTACAGTCAAGCCCCAGAAACCTGGCCACCTCCTGGCTTAACTGAGCAATGAAGGTTGACCCATTGTCTGACCCAATTACCTTTGGAATACCAAACCGAGGAAAAATGTCTTCCAGAATCTTTTTGGCCATGACCAGGGAGGTTTCTTTCTTTGTGGGAAAAGCTTCCACCCATCCTGAGAAAGTGTCTACAAAAACCAGGAGATATTTATTGCTGTACCTGGGTGGTTTACTTTCAGTGAAATCCACTTCCCAATGCATTCCAGGTCTAGTTCCTTGTCACTGGCCAGCAGTGACAGCTGAATACCACCTGAGAGAGGGCTGGGAGAAAGAGTGAGACAGGGTGACACAGAGAAGGACACCAAGTCTACATGCTTATCCAGGTGTTGATTTAATGGACGTCAGGTTAACACTTAAGTAGGCAGAAAAGTACAAGCAGTTTCTCATGTAGGAGCTTTACTTGGTCAGAACATAGGAGAGCTCACTCAAGGTTACACAGAGCCTGCTGTCTGGTTACTATGGTTGCACACAGTTTCTCAGGGTCAGAGCAGTCTGCTGTAGGACCACCAAGGTCAGTTTATAAGAAACTGGACTTTGGAAAATAGCCAAAGCCAATAGGCAGCGTTCCACTGCTCAGAGGCCATTAACTCAAAATTTGCCATATACTCCAAAAAGGCTGCCACAGTTCCTCTCAGCCACTTCCCTGGGCTCTGGAAATTCTTACCTATGTTTACACTCTGGCAAGGTTCACACGCCCTAGTCACTCACTCACTCAAGGGGGTGAGGTTTAGTATTAGGGACTGGGATTGGCGGACAACTTCAGCCAATTTCTTTGCCTTCAAGTGAATCCATTTATACATCTGAGTTATTAATCTCTCAGCATCTTCCTGGGGTAGAATGATCTTACCTTTGGAGTTAATCCATGCCCCCACGTCGGTGTCAAATATCCCCTGTTTTTTTTTTGCCATATTAACTTTAAGTCACTTTCTGAGTAGTTTAGTCATTCTTCTCTGGGCAGTTCAGCAGTTAGTACCACCAGGACAGAGTTTCCTCTAGCAGCTGCTTTAGCCTCCCGATTGGCCATGTTATCCCCCTTTGCTGCCCTGGAAGTCCCCTTCTGCTGTCCCGGGAAATGAATAATGCTTACCTTGTCGGGCAGCAACAGGGCATTGACCAAAGCCAGAATCTCATTTTTTATTTTTTATCTCTTTACCGGCTGATGTTAGCAGGCCTCTCTGCTGATAGATGGCCCCATGTACATGGGCTGTTGGTAAGGTGAACCAACTATCAGTGTAGATGTTTGTCTTTTTACCCTTTTCCAGAGTTAATGCTTGGATTAAAACAATCAATTCAGCTCCCTGAACAGATGTGCCCTCCGGCAACGCCTGGGCCCAGAATACCTTATGTCCATTTACCACCACTGCCTCTGCCTTTCTCTTTTCGTTCTACAAAAAACTGCTCCCATCCATATAGTATGTCACCTCCGCATCAGGAATTGGTTGCTCTTTCAAGTCCTTTCGCCATCCCTGTTCCTTTGCTAGAACCTGCAAATCATGCTCCATGGTCTGGATTTCTGGATCCTACAATAAGGTGGCAGGGTTTAGCTCCATAGCCAGGGCAAGGGTGACTCTACCTTTATTCAATAGCAAAGCCTGGTATTATGTCATACAGGTGTTCGTGAGCCAGCGATCAGTTGGCTGCCTTATGACACTCTCAGGGGCAAGACGAGCATAGATGGTGAGGTCCTGTCCCACAGTCAGTTTGTCTGCATCGTTTACTAGTGCCGCCACTGCTGCTATTATTCACAGGCAGGTTGGCCATCCTGCCGCTGCTGAATCAAGGTTTTTGGATAGATAGGCTACTAGTCTCTTCCAGGGTCCAATTTACTGTGTTAGCATCTGTTGGCCATTCCCTGATTCTCGGCCACATAGAGATGGAAGGTTTTGGTCACAATCTGAGTACCAAAGCTGGGGCAGACATTAAGGCTTGTTTGATATTATCAAATGCAGCTTGTTCATCCTTTCCCCAGATGCAAGAATCAATGCCCGTTGTAAGGGGATACAGAGGGGCTGCCATCTTGGCAAATACTTCTTTACTTAAAATTTCCCTCAGTTGTTCAGTAGTCCATGAAGGGGGAATATAAAATGCAGTCTCTTTTCTAGCCTCCGATAGCCACCTCTTAACTGACCTGTTTCCTGCAGAGATGAGCATTTTTCGCCGACAGTCTATAGCCAAGGTCACCCAGCTCTTGCAACAGCTGATCTGTGGATTCAAGTAAGGTTTCTTTATAATCTGCAGCTAATAGTATATGATCCACATATCAGAAAAGAGTTACCTGGGGATTGGTGGCCCAGAAGTGTGCCAGGTCCCGGTGTAGGGCTTCAATTTTCTTTTGGGACAATTCTTGATCCAGTGTCCTTTCTCCTTGCAATAGGCATACTATTCCTTAGACAGAGGGCCCCTCTGATTTCCAGGAACTCTCTCCCTATCATTATGACTGCACTACAGTGGCCAGGATCTTAGTCAACTTTCTGTCTTGCCTCTTTTCCTTTCTCTTTCTCTCACTTCCTGCTCTTTCTGCTTTCTTTCCTCTTTCTCTTCTTCCATATCCCAGCTGTCTAAAACCTTTTCTGCCACCTGCACTAAATCCTTCAACGACTTGTCCTGTAAACCCTTTATTTTCTGGAGCTTTCTACAAATATCTCTGGCTGACTGGTCTATAAAGATTATAGTCACCATTGGCTTACACTCATCTGAGGTAGGGTCATAGGTTGTAAACCAGCTGTATGCCTCCATCAGACAGTCAAGAAAGGCTGTGGGAGATTGCCTTCTACACGCACAAAGTGTATGGTGGATTAAATAGGTGGAACCAGAGGGTCCAAGAGTGAAGTTGACACCTTCTGTAGTCTGCCACTGAAGGAGAAATTCAGAAATAATTCCAGGAGTCTTTCTGCAGGATAAGTCTACTCTTTGCCCAAATGCTTAGACTTGCAGGGTCCTAACCATATTTAGATTGTTGAAATCATACACCGGGTGACTGGAGCTCAAAGGAACTTAAGGCAGACGGCACACGCAGAGTGCAAGATCTGTTCTAGCCACGTTCCTCCTTGAGCATCAGCCAGAGCTGAATGAATGACCTTGTTAAAGTAGGCAAAGACTGCTCCTGGCTTATGCCTCTTCTCCTTGCCTGATCATCAGAAGCCGTGCCTTAGACTCTCCCCTCAAACTCCTTGTGGGCCAACACAGATGCGTACTGTGAGCTAAGCAGTGGAATTTGGGTAGAACACAAGGCCAACTGTTTCTGGAAAGGCTGCTTTAGGGTGGGATATGGGAAAATTCGCAAGAGGAAGGAAGGGTTTCACAGTTTGGAAGCAGAAGAGCGTTCCACGGTTTGGCCTGTAATTGGAGGCCTCGAGGGAGTGGGTGGGGCTTCAGGTCGGTATTTAAGGGTGAGCAGCGGACACTTTACGCATTTGCCATAGTCTGCACTTTCCTGGGTGTTGTTCTGAGTACACACTGGAGAGGAAGAACTCCTGTCAAAGTGTCTTCAGCAGGATGGAAGATCAGGCAGATGTGGGTGGCTGCAGCACGGCAAAGACATCCCGGCGTCAAAAGACTGTTTGGCAGGCCAAGCAGAAGGAGGTCTTGCTCTCAGTTTTCGCCAAGACACCTTACCCGAGCTTCAGGACCAGGCAGGAACTGGCCAGGGAATTCGGAGTTCCAGAGTCCTCCATCCGCGTGTGGTTTCAAAACCGCAGAAACAGAACTGGCATGTCGAGGAAGACCTCAAAGCAGACCACCGCAGGCTCCAGCCATGAAGCCTCCCAACAGCCTCCTGAAAAGCTTGTCGCCAGGGTACAACAAGCAAGAGGCCCGTCCTCAGAACGGAGAAGGCCTCGAACGCGGCTTAGTCCAGCGCAGATCAGCATGCTAGTGCAAGCTTTTGAGATCTCTCCATCCCCAGACTATGCCACGAGGGTGCAACTGGCCCTGAGCACAGGTTTGCCTGAGGACACCGTCCACATATGGTTCCAGAACAGAAAGGCCAGGCAGAAAGGCCGCGCTGGAGGCAGCACAGCTAAAGGTGAGGACCTGCCTGCCTCTCCTGGCCCGGAAAGGGCTCCTGGAGCATCGTGTTGCATTGAGCAGGAGGCTTCCCGCGACAGCTTGTTGACATCGGGTTCTGCAGGAGGCCAGTGTGCAGAAGCGTTGATGTCAAGACCCGAACTCACCTTCTTCACAGAGGCCTACCCAGAATCCAGCAACTCCTGCCCTGTCCAGCTCTTCCTGGAGCAACTGGCGAGAACAGTGGAAGAGGAACAGGGACCAGCCGCTCTGGACCCAGATGTACCATGGGAGCAGATCGAACCAACACTCGAGGCTCCTCTCACAGAAGAAGAATATCAGGCTCTGTTGGACGATATTTGACCACATTGAGAACGCCCAGAATTGGGACTGTAAAACCCGGTTGCCTGGACCCTAACCTGACCATTGTCTCAGAGACTCCAGCCAGAAATAAGCTTGGACAGATGCTCAGACTTGCACCTAAGAAAGGTGCAGAGCTCTAGCGATCCTGAGTAAGTGTTGGGGAAAAGATGGAAGGCCCTGGAGGTGCGAGGAACCTCACAAGAAGACCAACAGAAACAGCTGCTCCAGCCCCCAGGGGGCTTGCAGAGACTGAGCCATCAAATAAGGAGCATGCTTGGTCTGGACCTAGGGACCCTATATACACCTAGCAGGTGGGAGGTGAATCCTTGTGCTTAATGTGGGTTGCCCTATGAGGGAGGTGTTGTGGAGTGGCCCAGCGGCGGTGGAGAGTTGTTTCTAACCTGGACTTTGTTGTTTCTAACCTGGACGGTTTTGAAGGACAGTTATATAATGTTAGCTTCAGTTATTATCAAGATAAATATGTAATTTGTCTGCTGTTGTACTCTGCGTCATTAAATTATTTTTAGGCATTACTATGACCTGTTATTCTTTTCATTTGGAAGTTAATGTAAAGAGGAGATATGATTATCTTTCAAGCTGAAAAGAGGTGTGATCATGACTCTTGGTTTTTAACTTGACTGCATATGGAATTAAGCAAAACACCCAAATTAAGGACACAATTGTAAAGTACTCTTGCTTGTTTGAAATAGTCTTCTCTACTTCTCTTCTGGATCTATAAAGCTGAAAAATATAACTTTAATCCATATCTTCATACTGCAAAACCAACCACTGATCTTTGCCTCATCTTCTACTGGAAACCTATACAAGGACAAGGAAAAAGGAAAGTTTTACTCTTTGCCTGTTCTTTTTCGCTTTGGGAGCAAGTCTATTTCTTCATTGACTATAGAACCTTCTTCTCGAGGAGTTCTGTGTATATGAAGGTGAGTTGAGCCAACCAGCCTCATGGACTAAGCCACTGATAGATTCCTCGATTTTCCATTTTTAGGCATCCACTGTTGAATTAATTGACTCACAGATTGTAAATCATTTTCATAATTCCTTTCCTATAAAGAGAGAGTAAGAGGGAACATAAACTATGCATATAATTATCTTTCACATAGAACTACCAAATTTTCTGCTTTTAATAATGTTATGTAATTCATTCAGAAATCACTTAAACAACAGTACTTTTCACATGAGGAGTTATAGAAAAATATTCATCATCATGCAAAGGCAAAATGCTACCTACATTTTTGGGTATATTGATGGCATAGGAATTAAATTTTTTGATGCAGTTATATTCTAAAATATCATAATTGAATTACAAGTATTTTAATTTTTTGCAGCATTTATATATAGTTTATTTTTACCTCAAATTAGTCCCTTCTTCGTCTTAATTCACTCAACACACATTATAGTGTGTTCATTTTTTATTTTCTCAGGTTACAGAGATTCTATTTTATATGGGGATGACACCATGAAAATTAACTGTTCTATGCATGACACTGCTAATACCAAAATAGCATTCAAATAATGAGTAGACCTATCCGAATCACACTAGAATTCTCAGCAGAGACTATGAAAGCCAGAAGGGCTTGGATGGATATCATGCAGACACGAAGAGACCACCGATGCCAACCCAGACTACTATACCCAGTATATATGCAGCCATCCAGCCCTACAGAAGATACTAGAAGGAAAACCCCAACCCAATAATGTGAAATACACTCCAGAAAACACATTGAGGCCCACACCATGAGGGGAAGTCCATGCCTGACACTGCCTGGATGACCATGAACCAGAGTCAAGATAACCTAGAGACACACGATATCTGTAAACATGACAGACAAAAAGTGACAATGAAAGATACTATGCTATAATCATTGATGAGTGCCTAGCCCAGTTGTCATCAGAGAGACATCACGAGGCATCTCATGGGAACAGATGCAGAGACCCTTATCCAAACACAATGATGTATCCAGGGGAACCCCACAAATGAGGGAAAATGTATTGTAGGAACCAGAGATATTAAGGACACAACAAGCACATGGCCCACTGAGTCAACTGAGTTCATAGGGGATCAGAGACTGAAGGACAAAAACATAAACATTCTATGAGTCTTGTGAGCTAGGTTGTTGGCATACACCTTATGATTATTATCCTGATTTCGCTGAGGGACTTCCAACAGTGAGAATGGGGGTGTCTCTGACTCTTTTTCCTGCTTTAGCTACACTTTCTCTCCTCATGTATTGCTTTGACCAACTCTGATATGAGGGATTTTTCCTAGTCTTATTATAACTTGCCATGCCATCACATTTTTTTTTTTCATTGAAAATAAAATGAATGGAAAAAAATACAACCGGATGAAGGAGAGGTGAGCTGGGCAGAGTAGAGGTGGATAGATTGTGGCTGCGAGGAGTGGAGGAAGAGGAAACTGCAGTTCAGATGTAGTGCATGAAACAACAAAAATAAAATGCTAAAACAAAATAAACTGTCAGCAGCTCAGGCTATTGGTGAGCACCTACATTCCTAGCACTCAGGAAGTTAAAGGTAGGTGGATCTCTGTGAATTCAAGCACAGGATGTTCTATAAAGAGAGCCTGGGACAGCCAAAATTATTCAGAAAAAAATCCTGTTTTCAAAGAAACAAAAAAACTGTCAGCATTTTGTGTTTCATCTTTAGGAAATTTGTTATATGTCCCACTTTTATATTTTTATTTTTTAATATTAGATACAGTTTATTAACTTTGTATCCCAGCTGTATCCCAGTCCCTCATTTTCTCCCTATCCTACCCTCCTTCCCTCATCTCTTCCCTACCCCTTTCTAAGTCCACTGATAGGGGAGGGCCTCCTCCTATTCCAACTGACCCTAGCTTATCAGGTATCATCAGGACTAGCTGAAATATCCTCCTCTGTGGCCTAGCAGTCTGATTCTCTCTTGGGAGGGGGGAGGTCAAAGAGTGAGCCACTGAATTCATGTCTAAAATAGTCCCTGTTCCACTTAGTATGGTACCCACTTGGATACAGAGCTCACATGGACTACATTTGAGCAGGGGTGGTAGGTTATATGCATACAAGGTCCTTGGTTGGAGAAACAGTCTCATAAAAGAGCCCTGTGCTGATATATTTGGTCCTTGTATAGTTCCTGTCCTCTCCAGGTCACACTAACTCTCCCTTCTTTCATATGATTCCCTGTGCTCTGCCCAAGGTTTGGATATGAGTCTCAGCATCTGCTTTGATACACTGCTAGGTAGAGTCTTTCATTGGTCCTCTGGAGCAGGCTTCTGTCCTGTTTCTTGTTTTTGCCTATATCCATCCCATTGGTCTTTCTAAGTGAGGATTGATCATCTTAACCTAGGTCCTCTTTCTCATTTATCTTCTTTAGGTGTACAGATTTTAGTTTGTTTATCCTATCTTATAGGTCTAGCATCCACTTGAAAGTGAGTGTATACCGTGTATGTCTTTCTGCTTCTGGGACACCTCACTGAGGATTATCTTTCTGGATTGTGTTTTTTTTTTTTGTTCATGTTTACATTTTATGACTTCTTTGAATGGTCTAGAATTGAACCTGTCTGTTCTATAGCTTGTAAAGAGGTTTCCCATTTTATAAGCTGCTCCACCACCTAAAGAATGGATTGCAAAAGCATTTTAGTTTCATGTTGTAAGACCTGGAGTCTCACTGCTCAAGTGCTCAGGATTGTGCCCTTCCCCGGAACACTCATAGACCACAACTTGAGGCAAAAGCAAGAGTTTTATTTCAATTTCTATAGGGTCCCCCCTCCAAAGACAGGAGACAGCCCTAAATATGCAAAGGACAGGGTTTTATACCTGAAGTTGAAACCACTTTTGCTCTATACATTGATTGTTCAGCAAGAATAGCATGAAGATAGTTTACACCTGGTTTTAGGTAGTATACAGCTGGTTGTAGATAGTTTACAGGTGGTTGTAGATAGTTTACAGGTGGTTGTAGATAGTTGTTCTCAGAACAGTTGACCCTTTCCTTCAAGAGTTATCTACACCTGACTTCAATTCAAATAATCACTGTTGTTTTTCTCATTCCCAGGTGGTCTCTCACACCCCCCCTTTTTGCCTCAATTTTAACCCTAAAACTGTAGATCAACCTCATGGAGAGGTTGATACTCTTTCTGGAGCATCAGGACCTGAACTTCACTTATACTTTCCCTGACAAAGGGGAGTTCTGGTCTGAGAGTTTATTGTCCCTGATGAGTTTCAGTTTTAGTGGGTTGCTGTAGGCTTGGACTTTCCAGGTGTTGCAGGTTGATGAAGAGCAGGCTTAACGTGTGACACATGGACCCAAGCTGTGATGCTCTCTACTTTGGCAGTTGGGGTGGTGAGCAGGATGTAATAAGGACCCTTCAACTGAGGTTCCAGATTCTGGCTGCCATGTCACTGCACATATACCAGATCTCCCACCTGGAACTGATGGGGCACCTCCAAGGACCTGGGCGCATAAGCACTGTCAACCTTGCTCCATATTTCTTTCTGCATAAGCTGCAGTCCCTTTAGCCTGGACAAGTCAGAGTTATCACTAGTTATGTCAAGAGGGTCCCCAAGAAGAGTCAAGGTAGGAGAGCAGGAACCCCATATAGTAATTCAAAGGGAGTTAAGCCTAGTAGGGAGTGAGTATTTCTGACTCTAAAGAGGGCCAAGGGAAGAAGCACCACCCAGTCACCCCCAGTCTCCATTGTCAATTTTGTGAGAGTCTCTTTTAGAGTTCTATTTATTCTCTCTACTTGTCCTGAGATTTGGGGTCTATAAGCATGATGTAACTTCCAATCAAGTCCCAGAAATCTGGCCACCTCCTGGTTTACCTGAGCAAGGAAGGCTGGCCCATTGTCTGACCCAATTAGCTTTGGAATACCTTACTGAGGGAAAATGTCTTCCAGAATCTTTTGGTCATGACCATTGTGGTTTCTTTCTTTGTGGGAAAATCTTCCACCCATCCTGAAAAAGTGTCCACAAAAACCAGGAGATATTTATTGTCATACCTGTCTGGTTTAATTTCAGTGAAATCCACCTCCCAATGCATTCTGGGTCTACTTCCTCTTAGCCGCTTTCCTGGGCTCTGGAAATTCTTACCTATGTTTACTCTCTGGCAAGGTTCACATGTCCTAGTCACTCTCTCAGTTAGGATGGTGAGGTTTAGTATTCAGTACGGGTATTGGAGGGCAACTTCAGCCAATTTCTTTGCCCCCAAGTAAGTCCACTTATGCATCTGAGTTATCAATCTCTCAGCATCTTCCTGGGGTAGAATTATCTTACCTTTAGAGTCAATCTATGCCCCCACATTGGTGTTAAATATCCCATTTTTGCCATATTAACTTTAAGTCAGTTTCTGAGCAGTTTAGTCATTCTTCTCTGGGCAGTTCAGCTGTTAATACCACTGGGGCAGAGTTTCCTCTAGCAGCTACTTTAGCCTCCTGATCGGCCATGTTATTCCCCTTTGGTGCCCTGGAAGTCTCAACCTTCTGCTGTCCTAGGAATTGAATAATGCTTACCTTGTTGGGCAGCAACAGTGCATTGAGCAAAGTCAGAATCTTGTTTTTATTTTTTATCTCTTTTTATTTTTTATCTCTTTACCAGCTGATGTTAGCAGGCCTCTCTGATGATAGATGGCCCCATGCACATGGGCTTTTTATGAGGCGTACTGACTATCAGTGTAGATATTTATCTTTTTACCCTTTTCCAGAGTTAAATCCTGGGTTAAAGCAATCAATTCAGCCTGCTGAACAGAAGTGCCCTCTGGCAATGCCTGGGCCCATATTACCTTATGTCCATCTACCACCACTGCCTCTGCCTTTCTCTTCCATTCTCAAAAAAACTGCTCCTATCCATATAGTATGTCACCTCAGCTTTATGAAGAGGGTGATCTCTCAAGTCCTTGCACCATCCCTGTTCCTTTGCTAGAACGTGCAAACAATCATGCTCCAGGGGCTGGATTTCTAGATCCGTAAATAAGGTGGCAGGGTTTAGCTCCATAGCCAGTTCAAAGGTGACTCTATCATTATTCAAGTGCAAAGCCTGGTAAGGTGTCATGCAAGTGTTCGTGAGCCAGCAATCAGGTGGCTGCCTTATGACACTCTCAGGGGCATGAGGAGCATAGATGGTGAGGTCCTGTCATAGAGTCAGTTTGTCTGCATCTTTTACTAGTGCCACTACTACTGCTATTATTCGAAGGCAGGTTGGCCATCTTGCCACTACTGAATCAAGCGTTTTGGATAGATAGGCTACTGGTCTCTTCCAGGGTCCAATTTTCTGTGTTAGCAACTCCTTGGCCATTCCCTGTTTCTCAGCCACATAAAGATGGAAGGGTTTGGTTACATCAGGGAGTCCCAATGCTAGGGCCGACATTAAGGCTTGTTTGATATTATCGAATGTGGCTTGTTCATCCTTTCCCCAGATGAAAGTCTTTGCCCTTTGTAAGGGCATACAGATGGGCTGCCATCTTGGCAAATCCTGCAATCCACAGCTGGCAAAACCCTGCTGTACCTAAAATTTCCCTCAGTTGTTTAGTAGTCCATGGAGGGGGAATATGAAATACAGTCTCTTTTCTAGCCTCTGATAGCCATTTCTTTTCCTCTCTTAATATATATCCCTGATAACTGACCTGTTTCCTGCAGAGCTGGGCCTTTATTGCTGATGCTCTATATCCAAGGTCACCCAGCTCTTGTAACAGCTAGTTGGTGGCTTTAAGGCAGGTTTCTTTACAATTTGCAGCTAATAGAATGTCATCCACATATTGGGGAAAAGTTACCTGGGGATTGGTGGCCCGGAAGTGTGCCAGGTCCCAGTGTAGGGCTTCATCAAATATAGTAGAAGAATTTTTAAACCTTGAGGAAGTTGAGTCCATGTAAGCTCACCTGAGTCCCCTGAGTCTGGGTCTTTCCATTCAAAAGCAAAAATGTCTTGCCTGGTAGGGCTGAGTTGGAGACAAAAAAATAAAATGTGTCCTTAAGGTCCAGGACCATATACCAAACCCTGTCAGGGGGAGGGGAACTCAACAGGTTATATGTGTTGGGTGCAGTAGGGTGTAAGTCCATGACCTGTTTGTTAACTTCCCTCAAGTCCTGTAGGGGTCAATAGTCATTGCATCCAGGCTTCTGAATTGGCAGCAATAGAGTATTCCAGGCAGAATAGCACCTTCTGAGAACCCCTAGATCAAGGAACCTCTGTTTGTGAGGGTGGATCCTCACGGGTTATCTTAGACATTGGATATTGTTACACCGTAATTGGGGTAGCCTGAGGCTTCAGCTCTATCAGAACTGGAGCTGTTTCTCTGCTTTTCCTAGGCCATCTGTTTCAGCCCATGCCCGGGGAATCTCTGTAGCCACCAGTCAATGTCTTTTTCTGGACTTACCACCTTTTCAGAAAGGCGGCATTCATCTTCCAGTTGAATTTTCAGTACATGAATGGGATCTCCTTTATTGTCTGTCAAATGTGGGCCATCTGGTCTAAAATGGATATGGGCTCCTATCTTAGTTAGAATATCTCACCCTAACAGCGGGTATGGGCATTCAGGGAGAACTAAGAATGAGTGGTATACCCGGTCCACTCCAAGGTCCACCATTCTTCGGGTAGTCCATGAGTATTGTTTACATCCAGTGGCTCCTTGGACCGATGATTTCTTCTTTTTTAGCTTCAAAATCTTGTAACAGAACAGAATGCTGGAAGCCAGTGTCCACCAAGAAGTCGACTGGCTTCCCGTCCATCTTAAGGGTTACCCTGGGCTCTGGGTGAGGGCTCAAACTCTGTCCCCCCCTAATCATTGTCATCATCCAGGGTTAGGACCTGGGTCTCCAGGGCTTGGGCATTCGGTTTTTCTGGCTTTTTCGTCCTTTTAGGACAATCCTTGATCCAATGTCCTTTCTCCTTGCAATATGCACACTGATCCTTAGACAGAGGGCCTCCTGGAGTCTGGAGGGTCTTAATCTTGACAGCAAGGATCTTGTCAAGGTGAAGGGTGCCCTCGTGTGGCCATTCAACCTGAAAAGTAGGCCACTCTGAGGAACAGAAAGTTTGCCATTTTCCCTTTTTAACTTCAACTGAAATGTTATGTGCCCTATATCTCACCTCTGAGAAATGATCAAGGGTGAGGGATAAGGGTGTAGTCACAGTTTGTCCCATAATAAAGTCATCTGTCAAGAAAGTCAAAGAGGAAACACAGATAGAGACAAAGAGAACAAGACAGACAATTAGACAAGGACGCCCTTGCGGGTGGTACCACAGAACTCTGATTGAAAGGCTGCCTGGCGGCAGCCATCTCTAACAGGAAATAGATGGGAGGAGGAGCGTCCCAATCCTAGCCTCCCAAACCGGAGCGTCCTCCAGTTCCCAGTCAAGTGATAGTCTGATACGTCTGTCTATCACAATGAATGATCAGATGACTAAAAAAAGGTCTAGATAGGCGCCTAAACAGAAACAGATTGGTAAGACAGAAACAAGCAAAGCAAAACAGAAATTAGACTAACCTGTTTTGAGCTCAACCTCCGAACTCAGTCTGATGAGGGTTGGGGAAGGGGCACGCCCTTTCCCGGTCAAACGCACCAAAAATGTAAGGCCTGGGGTCTCACAGCTCAGGAGTTCAAGATTGCGCCCTTCCCAGAAATCCCCACAGACCACGACTCCATGCAAAAGCAAGAGTTTTTTGTTTGTTTGTTTGTTTGTTTGTTTGTTTTTTGTTTTTCCAATCGTGATACGGTCACCCCTCCAAAGACAGGAGACGACCCCAAGCATGCAAAGCACAGGATTTTTATACTTAAAAATCTGGCCACTTTTGCTCTATACATTGATTGGTCAGCAAGAATAGCATGAAGATAGTTTACAGCTAGTTGTTTGCAGTTTTTGGCCATTTGTGAGTTTTCTCAAAACAATTCACCCTGCCGTTATTTTTTAAAACCTATCTCAGAGCAGTTTATCCTGCCTTTTGAGAGCTACGTGGCTCTGGCTTTAATTCAAAGATGGGAATAGTCACAGCTGTTTTTTATTTTACAGTTGTTTGCATACTCAGGTGGTCTCTCGGATGGAGATGAAGAGAGAGAGAGAAGGAGACAGCAGGACATGATAGCAGAAGAGAGAGAAGGGGGCACCCCAACAGAGAAGGGGGAGAGCGCAAGAAGGCAATAGCAAGAGGGCGAGAGGCCAAGAGAGAGACAAAGTGGGCAGGCAGATCCTTTTAAGGAGCAAAGTAACCACACCTGCCCTCCCTGGCAGTCAACACGTAATGTCATCACAGGTTGCTAGGAAAGCCAGAAACAGGTGCCTAAATACTAAGAGTTGGCATAGGCCTTTAATCCCAGTACTCTGCCAGGCAGAAGCAGGCCAGTCTCTGTGAGTTCAAGGTCAGGCTGGTCTACAGATCTAGTCCAAGATAGCCAAGGCTAAAAGGAGAAACCCTCTCTCAAAATACCAAAATATTCATATGTATAATTAATATATTCTCACTAAATATAGTAATATAAACCAATATATTTAATAAATATGTTATATATTAATATATACATTTTGTTTTAATCATATGTATATGTTTCAATTTATGTTTTAATCATATAGATATATTATTGAAATAAAAAATCTGAGCCAGGCTTTGTGGCACATATCTCTAATCCTGTCTCTCTAGGAGACACAAGCATGCTGCTGTGTAAGTTCAGTGTCACCCTGGTCTACAAAGCAAGTCCAGGACATGCACGGCTAGAGAGAAACATTGTCTAAAAAAACAGGCTAGATGTGTGGCTAGATATATCTGAAATCACATAGTGTGACAAGGCTATAAGAAAGTCTTACAAGGCATGGTGACACACATCCATAGTCCCAGCACTTGAGAGGCAGATGAAGGTAGGTCTCTGTGAGTTCAAGGTCAGCCTGGTTTACAAAGAGAATCCTGGATTGGCAATGATGCACTGAGATACCATGTCGCAAAAATAAAACATTAAATTAAATTTAAAAAATCAAAGCCTGGCTTGTTGGCAAATGCCTCTAATACTAGCACTATGACTGGCAGAAGGAAATGGATCTGTGTTAGTTTAAGGCCTGCCTGGTCTAGAAAGTATGACAGGTCAGTCAAGGCTATACAGAAAATCTCTTTCTTAAAAAACAATATCCTGGGATGTAAACAAAAAAACCTTCTAGTATCTGAAGGTTGTTTCTTTTTTTTAACTTTTAAAAAATTTATGTTTTTGTAAATTACAGTTTATTCACATTGTATCCATGCTGTGGCTCCATCCTTCATCCCCTCCTTTATTCAACCTCCTAACTTCCTCCTATTTCTGTCCTAAAGTCCACTGATATGGGAGGTCCTCCTCCAATTTCCTCTGACCCTAGCCTATGAGATCTCATCAGAACTGGCTGCATTGTCCTCTACTGTGGCCTGCTACCCCATCAAGGAGAGGTGACCAAAGAGCCAGACACTGAGTTCATATCAAAGACAGTTCCTGTTCCCATTACTAGGAAACTCACTTGGAGACTGAGCTGCCATGGAATATATCTGGGCAGGAGTTGAAGAGGTTCAAGGTTATCTCCATGCATGGTCTTTGGTTGGAGTATCAGTCCCAATGCCCTCCTTGTGGAACTCCTGCCCCCTCAAAAGTCTTCCTTAGTCATCAGGGAAATACAAATCAAAATGAACCCAGGATATCACATTACACCTATCAGAACAGAAAAGATCAAAAACTCAAGTGACAACACATTCTGGAGAGGATGTGTGAAAAGGGGAACACTCCTCCATGTCTGGTCGTGATGTAAACTTGTACAACCACTTTGGAAATCAATGTGGTAATTTCTCAGAAAATTAGGAATAGTGCTACCTCCAGATCCAGCTATACCACTCCTAGGTATATATCCAAAATTTGATCAAGTGTACAACAAGGACATTTGCTGGACCATGTTTGTAGCTGCTTTATTTGTAATAGCCAGAAGCTGGAAACAACCCAGGTCCCACTCCATTGAGGAATGGATATAGGAATTGTGGTACTTTTACACATGGGAATACTACTAAGCATTTAAAAATAAGGAAATCATGAAACTGGCAGGCAAATGGTGGGATCTAGAAAAGATCATCCTGAGTGAGGTATCCCAAAAGCAGAAAGACACACAGGGTATATACTCACTCATAAGTGGGTATTAGACATATAATACAGGATAAACATACTAAAATCTGTACTCCCTAAGAATCTACTAAAAAAAATTTTTTTAATCTGTTTTTCATCATAGCCTTGGAGGAAGTAAATTATTTACCATGTTCACTTATAACGTAATGGAGGAAGTCACCAATTGTGGTTGTGTTCTATATTTTGAAACATTGGAGTAGGTATTGAAGTTTGATGTATGTGTATCAAATCCAATCACAGAAGTTTATTAGGTAAATCTGTTATTCTTTCTGTGGCTGCTGTTGATCTAATGCATTTCCACTTGCTGATAGGTATTTTTCTGCTGAAAAGTATAGAATGGGATTCCCATCATCTATGTGATCCATTGCTTATTTATACCATGTGGTATGTGATCATGCTTTTCAATGAAGGGCCTCTGAGAAAGCATGGTGCTTTTGTTTTTCATTTTCACAAATTCTTTTAAGATGTTTGTTTTCAAACCTGATTTGGATGTCAGTAATTAGGCAAAGCTGCATTTGAAGTCTTGATTCTCATGTCAGCTTTCTGAGTACACGTCCAAGGGTGGAAGATGTTCCCCCAATGTGTTCTATTTTTACCAACATTAATGTTAAAATGCTTAATAGTGTATATGTATGTATGTATATATGCATAAATATATATGAATATATATATACACACATATATATGTTATTTGAAGTTCCATTCTTCTTATGTTCCCATTAGTTACTACATGACACATAATGTTGAAGTACTGCCTTCTGAAAGAATTATCTAGAGGTGCTGAATAATGTAACAGCAATGATATTTATTTCAAAACAGCATGTTGTGTGTGTATGTGTAATCTGACTATGGGTTCTTAGGCCATGACAAATGTATGAAGACTTGGTGACAGCTTTGTGGGGTTTATTTTAGTCATTGTTATATGTTCAAAGTCATGTTGCCAGTTTTGCTTACCACAGACATTCCCCACTGAGTTCATTGATACTCAAATAAACTTAATTGAAATATTACATCAGTAAAACATTGTCTTCTATCCAGATTATAAACCTATTGTCCTATAAGGATGGAAGAACATGAAATAATAATAATAATAATAATAATAATAATAATAATAATAATAAAAATAAATGCTATGTACAAATTAAAATGATATAATGCTGTCATTTTTTTTTTGGAATGTGTTAGTTCATTCTTAGGAGTAAAGACTTATTCATAAAACTGTCTCAGATCTACAAGTGAATGTCAGAGAGTTGTCTCAGTGGGAATACTTGGTTGTTTCTAAGCCTGATGATTTGAGCTCAATTTCTGGGTAGCCAATATTACTCCTATAGAATTTTTCTAATATTTCTATACTTGGGCCTTTGTATGTACAAATTCACACACCAGCACATACATAAATCATTTTTAAACCTAAATAAGGGCCAGTTCTTTCACTGGTCAAAAGACTCTTTGGGTTTCATGTTGAAAACTCATATATGGGATGTAAACAGATAGTAAACAGCAATAAGTTGTCCTCTCATGGCACATACATACTCAAACATTTTTCAATGGATGAAATTAAAGCAAAGGAGAAAACCCACTTACTGACAACATCAGAAATGATTTTGCAATTGTAAATAAATGTAGAATTTGAAGACTTATTACTGTTCATTAAAAGAAAAAAAATGTTACCTGTGTACATCTTATTTTATCCATTCATTCCTTGATTCAAGAATAAGTCATTAAAAATATCTTAGCTTTGCTCAGAGATGCATCCCTGTCATCGTAGACCTGGGAGTCCATGGAAACCTAATCTTTCTGAGATTATGGTCAGCTTGGTCCACACAATTAGCTCTCTTTTGTGTTTGTTCGTTCATTTATTTGTTTGTTTTTTAGACAAAATTTCCTTGTGTAGTCTTGGCTGTCCTAGATCTACTTTGTAGACCTGGCTGGCCTCAAATTCAAGTCTCTTCTTCCCTGAGTGCTGGGATTACAGGTGTGTGCCACCATGCCCAGCTCCAAAACTGAGTTCTAAAACAGGCATGGCTATGTAGAAATATCATGTATTTAAATGATCCCCCAAAATGTACTCTGTATCTCAAATTATAGGGTTTTTTTCCCCTCAGGGATAGTGTCCACAGAGCTGGGTCCTGGTACTGTTCCTGGTCCTGGTCCTGGTCCTGGTCCTCAGAGCCTAGCTCTTGGCCCAGCTGTGGCCCCAAAATTCTGCTGTCAAGCACTGGCCCTGTTGGGCTTTTTTTTCTGGGGCTCAATCTATCCCAGTAGACCCCCTGCGCACCAACTACACACCTGGCAGCATCTTCTATAGATGGATGCACATGCCCAACTCGCAGGAAACTCTCAACAAAAACAGGCTCCATACCCCTTGGCTAAGCCACCCACTGTGGGCCGATGGGGAGGCCCCATCTCTGAATACATCACTTAAGTTGAGTAAGCAACACGTTTTAAATAATAATAATATGAAACCAACAACAATAACACAAGAGTGAAAAACAGCAATTTAAAAATATACAAAATTAAGGGAATCTTTTCTCTAAGGGGAGAAGGCGCTGGATGCAGCTCAGCCGGCAATTGTACGAACTATATGTCTACCTCGGGCAGCGGGGACAGGGGAATGGGTGCCCCCAAGTGCACTACAGTGGAGAGAAACAGTAGCTCATCCGCCAAGTCCACAAGGGCCTGTGTGTCCTCTGATGCTAAAGCCAGAGGTTGCACTGGTCCAGCTTCTGGCAAGACTGGGGATCCTGCAGCCATGGGATCCAGGATCTCAGCATCCTCTTTGGGCTTAGCATCTGCCTCCAAAACCAGGCTCCGTTTCTCCTGTACCACCAAGGTGTCTTGCATGGACAGCTCTGCAGTTGAGGCCCCAAGTAGCCCCGGATCTGGGCAAAGAAAGGGGTGAGCCGTCATCTGGGATAAGGGAGCAGCCTGAAGGCACGCAGAATGGGGTGAGCTAACCCAAGATGGCCTCTCCATGCCAGGGAAGGCACAGTCCCCTCTCCTACCCGCAGGACAGTCGATTTGACAGTCTTCCTCCTCTGCTTCCTTGGCCAGAGCTTCAGGACACTTCCCCTGTGGGACACGGGGTTGGAATCAGCTGCTACCTCACTAGGCGCCTCCCTCGGGTCCTCATCCTCCTCCTAATTCTCCTCCTCCTTCTCAGGCTTAAGCTTATCTAGGGCTTATCCATTGCCCGGAGGATCTCCCCAGATTGGCAGTCCGACTCTGCAGTGGGCACATGGATCCTTGCATAGTCCAGCAGCCGTCTCACGATGGCCAGGTCCGGGGGCCCAGAGAAATCCTGGGGGAATTTCTGCAGCCACTGGGACAAGAACGAGAAGATGGCACTGTGGGTGAGAGCAGGGCAAAGGGACACTGTGTCGGGAGTCTGGCCTCTCTTTGGAACTGCGGGGGGGCATTGGTATCCCCCAGGGCCTTTCCTTTTTTGTCTCTCCCTCTGCTGCTCAAAACCTAGGAGCCCAGTGGGAAACCTCTATCCTCTACCAGCAGGTTAGGTCGTGAGGACAGTCCCTAGGTAGAGAACCCCAAAGGTGAGGCTCTTGGCCAAAATTGGCCCTCCACCCTGGCCTTAAACGCCCCTTCCTGCTCACCTCCCCCTCCACCCCAAGCCTACTCATGTCTTTGTCTGCTTTTCCGCCTGAAGGATCTATACCTGTGACAGTTCATGGGGGTGATACCCCTACTGCCCCATGTCCCCAAGCCACCCAGACATCTAGAAGGAACTATTAGAATCTTCCCAGGGATGGGTGTGGGGGTGCTAGGGGCTCCATCCATAACAAACAGTGCAAATGGGGTCCAGAATCCTTTACACAAACGGGGAAAGGTCGCTCAGGGCATGAGAAATGGTGGTGTGTGAGATTCCCTGGGGAAGGTGAATGGCACCTGTGAGAGCCCCACCCTGCCACAATCACCCATGTTTGGCCATGTCACTTTAAGGGGTCTGGCCTGGGACTCAGGCTGCTGGGACTCACACGTCCGGTTCTGTGAGGGCACAGGGCACTGGCCCTGGGAAACAGCAGGAGAAGATCTGAGAGCTGGCTAGATCCCTGGTGGAACCACTCTCCTGCCTTTTCAGCATCAGGTCCAGAACCAACCAGATGGTGGCAATCTTTGGATAAAGGGCCAGAAGGTGGGCAAATAGGGAATCATCTGCTTCACATAGTCCATGTGATCATTGCTGAGCATAAGGATGCCATGAAGGAAGGCTCACTACCTTTCGCTATGAGGAAGGACCAGGGCAGGAGGGAGGCTTTAAGTGTGCAAACCCCGAGGGGCACCAATGACCAATTTCCCTACACCTAAGCGGGAAGCAGGCATGAAAGGCGTTCCTCAGTGTCCCAACAGGAACACTCTTCCAGGCTGCGATCGCGGTGGATGGGGGGTGGGGTGGACCAGAAAGCTTCCCTGCTGCAGGACGGCCCTGGTTACCTTGGTCTCCCAGTGGGGAACAGGCCAGAAATGTGTCAGGGAGCGCACCACATGTCTCCAGCAGCGGCACAGGCGACCACCGCTGTCTTCTCTGAGACCAGAGCCCGTGGAGGTCTGGAAGCAGAAGAGACTCATCTCTCCAGCTCCTCTGGACCGGCTGGTCTGTCCAGGCTGCTGTTGCTGCTGCTGGCCTCCCGTTACCTGGCAACCAGGGTTCCGAGTTCCATCCAGAACCGGGCTGAGGAAGCATGGTCACTTCCTGGAGTCACCCTGCCAGAGCCTCCAGTTCATGGGTTCTCCCTGGAGGCCACCAGCCCTGCAGGCTCTGCTGATTAAACAAACCATCAACAGTTCCAGAGAGAAATGATGGAGAAGTTGCCTCCCGTCACCACTAGAGGGCATAGAGTCACATGAGAGGGTTGCAAGGATGAAAAAAAACAGCAGCAGCAGAGAGGGATGGCTACCATCCTTCTTTAATCTTTTTATTATTATTATCATCATCATCATCATCATCATCATCATCATCATCATCATCATTCCATTCTTCTTCCCTAGTATACTGAAAACAAATTCACCTTCTTTCATTTCACCTACTGAACTAAAATGTTCTCATCTCTCAGCCTTTGAATATGTATGTTCTTTATCTTTTCTGGGGTGTTAGGTACCTCTTGCTTTCCTTTAGGTTTCATAGTGGAATTTATAGTGATGTATACATTTCTATGCATGGTCTATGGGTTTGTTTATGGTGGATTACCCCACAAGACTGTAAGCTTATAGAGAAAGTGGTGTTTACATCAATCATTTTTGTGTGTTCAGGACTTAGCAGAGTATTGGGTACCTAATTCACAATAACTCTCTGTGAAAGGACAAATAACCTTTTAAAAAGTAAATTCCTTTAACAAAGTCTTCATAATCTGATAGTAAAACAGAATTCTCACCTAAAGGATGGGAGCATGTAGCATTTTATTTGTTAATGCCAGCCATTGTGCCATCTGTAAAAAATTTTTCCTGGAGTCTTTTTATCTTGTTCTGTTACTGCTGTTACTAGGACACCCTACTCTATGCCTGTTGCCTTCTCTGTGTTCTCTTTAATTTATCCCATAACAAGTTACTTCCTTTAAGCTTTAGTGAGATTTAGCATCTGGCTTCATTATATCCAAAGATTATCTGTTTCTGCCTGTTTTGTACAGAAGGCAGGAATACAACTCAGAGGTAGAACATTTGCTTCATATATAGGAGGTAAGGAAGGAGGAGGAAGGGGAGAAGAAAAAAAGAACAGGAGAATTGAAACATTGCTTTTCTTTATGCAGATGCACTTCCTTCAATACAGGAGTTAACAGTCTTCTTGTCTCTGCATTCCAAATAAGGTAGAAATTCCAGATACAGCAACAGTGATACTTATTTGGTGTTAGTTTTTAACCTGGTCCTTCTCCTGACATTTACCTGCTTTATATGTATTTGGTTTTATGTATATGTTCATTTTCTGGGATGAATCAATTTTTTCATTAGGTTTTATGAGAAGTCATATTCTCAGAAAGTGTCCTGAGCTTTGAATCCTACCATACTTATCCCTAGGAGCCCATATCTGCAAAGGTGATTATGTCCTCTCTGTACATCATTTGATGTTATGACTTCAGGATTCATCTTGAACCTTGTTTTCAAGAGAATGTTGTAAACAAGCCTTAAGCTTAGCAGGCATTTTGTGCCTCATGAAAAAAATTTCATCATAAAATGTCCTGTCTGAAAAGAGCATCTGAGATCATTGTACAATGCACTCAGTTATTTTCATTTTAGTCATTAACATTATTAGTACTATTTAATGTTTTTCATTACTTTGTTAGAGACACAAATATGATGACCCTGGTGTAAGGGACTGTGTACACACTGTTAACTAAGAAAATAAAACCACACATTCAAAACAAGTAAAACCTCCAAATATTGATAAGAATTAGGTTTAGATTTAGTGCCCAAAAATAATTCAGTTGAAATGTGGGAACGACATTGAAACACCATTATTCAGCAAACGTTTAGAGTATATATGTAAATATGATGAAAGGAATGTACACATAAACACAACTTAAAAATTCTTGGCACACGGTATATACTCACTCATATAGACATATAATATAGGATAAACCTACTAAAATCTGTACATCCAAAGAAACTAATCAAGAGGGAGGATCCTGACTAAAACGCTCAATCCCTGTCCTGTAAGGCAAAGAGGATGGACATCAGAAGAAGAAGAAAACAGGAAACAAGTTCGGAACCTGCCACAGAGGCCCTCTAAAAGGCTCTGCCCTGCAGACTATCAAAGCAGATGCTGAGACTTATGGCCAAGTGTTGGGCAGAGTACATGGAATCTTATGAAAGAAGTGGGAAATAGTAAGATCTGGAGAGGACAGAAACTCCACAAGGAGAGCAACAGAATGAGAAAATTTGAACACCAAGGTCTTTCCAGAGACTCATACTCCAACCAAGTACTATGCATGGAGATAACCTAGAACCCCTGCATAGATGTAGCCCATGACAGTTAGTGTCCAAGTGGGTTACATAGTAATGGGAAGAGGGACTGCCTGTAACATAAACTGATTGGCCTGCTCTTTGATCTCAGGCCACAGAGGAAGACAATGCAGCCACTCCTCATGAGACCTAACAGACTAAGATCAGAAGGAAGGAAAGGGAGACCTCCCCTATCAGTGGACTTGGGGAGGATCATTCATGAAGAAAGGGAAAAGTAGGTGGGGTTAGGAGGGGAGGAAGGAGGGGCTTATGGGGGGGGGATACAAAGTGAATAAAGTGTAATTAATAAAAGTTTAAAAAATTAAAAAAATATTTGACACAAATAATTAAATAAATAATGATAAAAAAATTCTTGGGCACACATACAAAAAGTGGGACTTCATTAAGATTTTTTTTTCTTTTCGTTTTCTTGACAGGAAAAGTTTGAACATGTTTCTCCCCTGTCCTCCTTTTTATTCTCCTCCCTCCCCTTCCCTTCCCTGCCTTCCTTGCTCAGTGTGAATTTACAAACATTGCACTTGAATGGATGCAGTTCTTCAAAGCATTGCCAAATGGACCCCTGCAGCCTCACTTCTAAACCTTGAACCTCAAATGCATTCTAGCTATTTTTTTTCTTGCATTGGTGATTAATTAAAGCAACTCATTTTCTGGGGGGTAGGGGTAGATACTCAGACATGGTGAATTCCTCATCTACTCCTCCCCATTCCCCATGCTTACGACCTTTAGCACTTTGGGGAGCACATTGACAGAGGTTCCCCACCCATTCAAACCACAATCATACATGTGCTTTCTAAGATTTTCTAATAAAATTCTTTTAGTTGCCAGTATGAGACCTTAACTAAAAAAGAATTGTTTTCATTCTCAGGTGACAATCTCATAAGTACAGCCATGATAATAAGTGACATATCAAGATGCTCAGGTGGGTATTCTGTGTACAGTGCCAGTACACAGGCTCAGACCCAGGAACTCAGTGGAGCCAAGCCTTCCCTATTTGAGTTTGGTTCACTTCCTTGTTGAAGCCACCTATGGCTAAAAAAAAGAAGTTTGTGGGATTGGGAGTGTACCTCACTTGATACGAGGTGGAGCAGAAGGATCAGAAATTCAAGGTCATCTTATAGCTGTTTAGTTTAAGGCTGGGCTGGGCTACAGGGGACCCTAACCAAATAATAATAATAGTAATAACTACAATACCTTTCAACTAAGAGCATTATTTGGTGGTCATTGTTCCAAGCTAGAGCTAACCTCAGGTCACCGAACTTCCTCATAGAGATAGCAAGGAGGCAACAAGATCAAGCCCAGAAAGACTATCTGCACACAGACCCCTCTCCAACCGAGCCTTCCTCGCCAAATATGTGGAAATATGTGTTTCCACTGATGACCAGAGGTGCCCCAGCTTGTAGTGTTGGGAGCATGGGGAAGGCAAAGTCACAATGGAGCACAGCTGTTTGATCACCAGCCCACTGAGACCATCACAAGCAAACAAAATCACAAAAGTACAACAAAGGAAAAAAAAATGTACTGGGTATAATGCGCTCGAAGAGAATGGAAGAAAAAATACCAAAAACTCAGAACAGTGGCCTGTCTCTCTATGGGCCCTCTATCCTATTCCATTAGTGGTGACCTACCCCCAAATCAGGCTCCATCCAACTACACCCGAGTTTGGAATGATGACCTGCATTCAGCCAGACCAGAGAATGGAGCAGCAACATATTTGTTGATCTCTGTCTACCAGACCAGAGCCCAAAGCACCAGCCAAACTCTGCCAGACCAGAGACCACAGCAGCAGCAAATTTCTGCCAGATCAGAGGCCAGAGCAGGGGACACACTCTGCCAGACCCGAGGCCAGAGTAGTGGATAAGATCTGCCAGACCAGAGACCAGAGAACATTGGCAGAGGTGCCAATCCTGAGCTCCACATACTGTATCAATCCCTTGCCACATTCTTGCCACTCTCACTGGAGACTGTGAAGCATGGCTCAAGCCTCCTGAAATGGGAAAAAAATCAGGTCTAGGGGCATAGAAGGATTTTGTCCCATGTCCTCAGTCAGTCCCAGAGACAAAAAATGACAGCGAGAGTCAAAACAGTTAAACAAGACACAGACTAGATCCCATTGCTTGTGCAGCAGAAAAATACACAGAGCCAGACAGCAGATCCCACCACTCCTGCAGTGGAAAAGGAAAGTAGGATATCAGTGAATCTCTGCTGCAGGAGCTATCTGCATTATCCTTGTCCAAAGATCCAGAGATCAAAGAAAACTCGGTGCTCAACTCCCTTTACAGATGTACCCTTTTGGGGGGATCTGGAAAGTCTTCCAGACCCCCTGTGGCCCACAGCTGTCCAGAGCATCAGCTCTAACCTTTCTGACGACACATATTACACATTTTGCCTTGAGTCCCAAAAAAACAAACTAGAGAAACACCGAGAAAGACACAGACAGATACAGACAGAGTGCTCATTTACTGGCTGTTGTTCAGCTCCATGTGCCTGGGGTGCTTGGGAGACTTGGGGATCCAATATAAGAACCCATATGTTATGGCCAGATCTTAGGGTGACCAAAGATCATCAGGAGCCAGACCACATATGCAAGAGCAAAGAGTTTTATTTGGGCTTATGCTGGGTCTCTCCATTTTTACAAACACAGTGGATCAGAGAGAGCCCTGAGCAGGTGCATGGCAGGGTTTTGATTGGGGTTTTAGGAAGGACCAGGAAGTTCTGGTTTAATAGTTACAGGATTGGTTGACATTCAGCAAGGGCAAGCTTTTTACAAAGTGATTGGCTAGCTAACATAACTAACATTGAGGGAGCTATCTCTAGGCCTCAGGAATGTTGGGTATTTTCTTTATCACTGAAGGTTCTACTACAAAGTTGGTAGACTGCTCAGCACAAATGCCCCACTTTGAGATAAGATACCTTCCCATTCTTGTTATCCTCAGGCTGTTCCTTGGGTAAGGAATCTTACGACCTTGTATTTAGAATTGGTGACCCATGGTCCAATTCCTGGTGGCTTTATAATAGAGTCACAATTCTGGTGAAATTTAAGTGCCCTTTTTTAGGCCTAGTTCCTGGTGACCTTTGAAGATGTCTCTCCATTCTAAAAGATCCATTTGGATTTTGTGGGGGTTATAAATTATATGTCCTGTGTCAGAGAGCACTCAAATATTAAGCTGTGATATAGAAGAGTAGAACTGATGATGTAAAGGATTTCCTATCGCTGAGAAACTAGTGGTACCAGTTAGAATTTAGCTGAGGGAAGACTGCCTGTAAAACACTCCACAGATACGCAGTATGCTAACCAGACCTGTTAGAGATTAGGATCCCGGGATACACATGTTTGCTCACCAGGATTGTGTAGAAATGTGTCAGGGTTATGTCTTTTTAATTTGTAAATTCCCAATGTGTATTTATTAATTCATGAATGCAAATGAAAGCAGACAAGATTGGTGGGTGTACAATTTGGGTCAGGTATCTTGCTCCAGTAAATATTGAATTTCAAATTAAGGGACTGTCCTATGCCCATATGTACAATCCTCATTGACACAGTTCTGTCAGTTCAAATTTGAGACACAGGCTATGGGCTTAAGCTGTGTCTGTCAGGTTACAGGTCTCAGCAGCTAATATTGTACACAGGGATAACATCAAACAGTATCTTATTAATGGCTTTCCCTCTACAAGAGAATGGCCTGTGTTTTTCAAAGTCAGTATGCTATGTGTTTTTTTTTTCAACTCTGAGTTTAAGAGCACTGGCTGCTCTTCCAGAGGTCAGGAGTTCAATTCCCACCAACCACATGGTGGCTTACAACATCTATAATGAGATATGGTGCTCTTTTCTGGCATGCAAGTGTAGATACATGCAGAACACTGTATCCACAATAAATAAATATATGAATAAATAAATAAATAAATAAGTCAGTTGTTGGTATTATTAAATTTTATTTTGTTGATGCATTACTGCTCTAGTCTCATATTAAATAATATTCTTTGATAATCCAGTCATTAAGAATTTCATTCCTTTTCCCCTAGTGCTTTGATATTTGTTTTTGTTAAAGCAATGTCTCCTGTAGATCAGCCTTTCACATGCTATGTGGTTTACACTTTATTGGAACACTGAATGCTGCCCCTACTGCCTAGTGCCTAGAACATAGTCCTGCAGCTCTTTTTAGGTGGGCCCTGACTAGTGAGTGTGAAGTAAAATAGAACAGTGAATTAATGTCCCCTGAAGACCCTAAAGTTTTAGAGGTGGGCAATTACAAATAAAGAGGGACCTGTATAAGAATTGAGTTCACTAACCTACTTTGAAGCTGGTGTAGTCACAACACAGAAAGGGAGGGGGAGAAGGGAAGATGGTAATGAGTCATGTAATCAATTTTAGATGGTCAATAAAAGTGAAAACTGTACATTTGGGGGGAGTCATACACAAAGGGAATCAAGAATATGGATTAGTTGCTGAGCTTGTTTCTGGGAAGCAAATTTCTATAGTTGCATGAGTTCAAACAAAACAGAAGTTCTGGATAAACTGCTGTGGTAGTGACTAACAGGGATGTTTCCCCTCCCCACATTTGAAAATGCACAACCTGAGAAAAGAAGTTGTGAGTAATACTTGGTGTTCTCTAATACATATTCAAAGTCTCTGAAGAATATTGGACCATAAGGCCATTTTCAACTTTTAAAAATAATTTTAAGGTTATAATGAAATCATTTCAACCTTTTCATTCCTCTCTGCTCTTACGTCTCAAATGCTGGGATGAATCTTTAAGGAGGCTACTTAACAATCAAAGCAGACCTGGCTGTCAGGTTCTCCCAGCATCCCTCAATCTTTTCCTGTTACAAGGTATGGGTGTCATACACAGATCTCTACCTCAGAAGTTGAGCTGCCCTCCTCCCAGCTCTCATTCCTTATGTATTCCAACCATTTTGGTTACCTGGTCTTTTTCATTTATCATTTACCTTCCCACCCTTTTCATCTGGCTCTCTTCTCCTCTCACATGGCTCAAGTTCATGTCAATCCTAGACTGTCCCAGATGTTCCTGTGTCTGACTATGTTCTCTCATATATCTATAATAAACTTTCTATTCCAACATTCCTAGGTACAGCCATATCCTTTTTGTTTTATTTCTCATTTTCATTGAGCTCTCATTACCTACTCCTTTCTTTCAAATTCATGGCCATTTGTTTCTTTAATGGTTGTTACTATTTGGCTTTGACTAAAGTTTGGCTGAAGGACTTCCCAAATATGAGGTAGAGATGACTGCGTTGGACACTGATCATGTAATGGAATGTGCAACATAAATGACCTGTATCTTGGAAGATGAGCAGGTGCCCTGGGAAAGTAGAAGATTGTATTTTAAAACATTTCCAAGATGAGGATGTTGCAGGATATTTGATCCCAGTGTGATCCCATAGATTGTGAACAGTAAAAACCTGTGCTTTGTTTGGTATGGTTGAGCCCTAACACAAACCTTAATTCCAACAACTTTCTGTTTATTCTAAAGAGGTGATTATGGTATGGTTCCGTCAGCCCTGGAACATACCTTTAATTCAAAAGCTCTCTGTGCACAGGATTTAATAATGTTAACCCTAGATCAAGAGGCAAAGCAAGAAGCCAGCTGACAGGGATTAAAGAGTAAGTGGAACTTTCAGCTGAAATGTATTTAAGAAAGAGTGTAAAAGTGGAAGGAGTTTTAACATAGTAGATTTTGGGCTTTTTGAGCTTTGAGCTAGAAAGCCTTTGGCCTTGGGTTCCTTTGGCCTATCTCCCCTGATCTGTCATCTGAACTGGTGAGCTTTTGGGGCTTTTTACTCTTGGAGTTGAGGTGAGTAGGATGGTCAGATGGGTGCTTTCTCTGCCTCTCTTCACTGGAAGGTTTTAAAATAGAATAATTGAAATTTTCATTCTTTTATAACAACATTAGCATTCTGTGTGCCCATAGGGGTTAGGGCAAAGCTAGAATGCCTCTGCTATCAGCATCATTTGATCTTTGATCCACTGGTAGAGGAGCTACTACTGTCCTAAGACTCAGCTGTATTGTTCAAGCTAATGAGGGATTCTGGGTAGGCCTAGCAGTCAGGAGCAATAGTGGGAGATAATTTATGGGTTTGTTTTGGGATTTTCCTCTGATATAGCTCTAAAGAGCTGTGAGTGAGACCAGAGGCCATGTCATGCTGAGTGTGGGGCCATTGTCCCCAGGCCAGGAATAGCAGGCTCCTGAGCTATCACAGCCTGATCTGCTTTGAATGAGATGGACTGTGGTTCAGGCTGTGGTTCTGTTGGTCTCCATGTGGTGATCTTGACAGAGACCCTTGGCCTCTGACCCTTCCTGAGTGTTGATTGTCCAGAGAAGTGAGGACTTTGCCACCTGGGCAGTAGAAAATTGTGGTGCTTATAATATCACTATCTAGTGTACACACGCAAGCATTGGTTTTGCAGTGGACAGATTGGAAAACTGAAGGTCTCATTTCTAGAAATGATTAATGTTGTATTCCACATAGAGATTTGCATAACAAATTTTACAACTCGTTTTGAACCTGGAAGAAAAGAGGGGTGGTGGTCATCTTTCAGCAATACTTGATTACATTTTTTTTAACCTTTCAACTACCACCAGTCACAATGGCATGATTTAGGGAAATTCAATTCCAGGGTACAAAAGGAATTTCTGAGATGCAGAATTTTGTCAGGTGTGCCTGGTTTTAAATAAGAGGATAGGAAAGATTCCACATATTGTGACATAAATCATGCAGAAGGAAACAGAAACTAAATTATTCTCCATCATTTTTTGTGTGTGAGTGTCTGCAAGGGCTGGGCTGTGCCTGAACCCACAAGGGGACATGAGGGACTGCAAGCCATAGCCCAGCTTATGATCACCTCCATTTTTTAAGAGACTTCTAAAGCAAAAGGACTCTCTGTAAAGGAGGTTAGTAGTAGCTGGAGGGTCAGGAAAATATAACTGTTTAGGTGTCACTTTGAGTTTGTCTTGTAGCAGTTGTGAAATCTGTGTTTATTTAATTTGTATTAATTAGAAAATCAAAGGTATCTCTGGTTCCATGCCAATTTTTCATGATAGGAGTTACTTATGTCTTTTCATGTTAGCTTGGCTATATTTTAGGCTTATTTTTTTGGCTTTTTTTCTCACCCCCTTATTCTTTCACAAACACTGTACACATTCTTGATTATTGAAGTTTGTAGTAAGTACAAAAGTCACATCATGCCAGAAGATTATGAGATTCATGGCAATGGAATCATCCCTTATTTTTCTGTTTTCCTCTGTTTCTTACCAGGTGGCTTTTCTGATATGAGATAGAGATTTTGGATTGTTCTTTAGCAATCACATAAAGACAATTTGCACTTATATCTGTAGAAGACAGAAGAGATAACATGAAGGTGAGTGATACCAGTTGGCCAGTTTACTCCTTCTCTTTTCACATTTTTTTTGGTGATCTGTCATTTTCTTCAGAAGTTTCATGTGTCCAGTGGTCTCCATATTCTTTAGTTGGATGATTTTATTCTCCTGAAAAGATTAAATCAAAACCCTGCCCCATCCCTAATTCTGGGGTGAGGGTTGTAGCTTTTTAGGCATGTTATATCTTTTATAGAGCAAAATGTTTTTTTCGAAATAGAAAAAGTATAATATCTCAATTAAAGTTAAAAAAAATCTTTGAAAGTTTCCAAATATACCTTAAAGTGTATTTATTTCTAGATAATAAAGGATATTCACTTTGATTTTCAGCCTGCCTTTTATAAGCAGCTTTTAAATAAAATCAGTGTAAATCCTGTGTGCCTGCCTCTGCCTCCCAGGTGGTATGAAAAGGCACGTGCCTCCCAAATGCTGGGATTAAGGCTATGAACCACCAACACCCTGTCATTGTAACTCCTGAATTTAGAAAACAACTAATTAATATAGAACTGCTTGTCTCTTCTGGGATTAAATGCATGGTCTATCACCATGCTGCTCAGATATGTTATAGTCACTCCAAATTATTCCAACTCAAAAAATTTATACCTTAGAATTTACTTAAAACTTTTTAAAGCTCTTAACTGTTTTTAATATGAAACAACAAAAGTATCTTTTTTATTTAAGAAAAAAAACTTCAGTCTTTATTAAGTTAGTTTGGAGTGAATGACCACACTGTCTGATGAAAAGTTACCTCTGCTTATTCAGGAGATCTCCACTATTAAAATCTAATCATTATCAATTTTGTTAGGATCCTCCTTTCTTTTCCTGTGGTAACATTTGGTTTTACCAGTGAAGACATAGTTCAGTAATTTCTCACTGTCTACTCCTTTTAGTTTTGTTTACTTCATTTTTTTTCTAGAGTATTCAGGTGTGCTGTTAAGTTGCTACTAAGAGATCTTTCTGATTATTTTTTCTGAATGTACTTAGTGGTATGAACTGTCTTCTGGTCAACAATTCCGTTGTGTACTATGACTTTTGATATCTTATGTATTCATTTCATCGACTTTTAGAAAGTCTTTAATTTCTTTATTTCAGTTTTGATCCAATTTTTATTTAATAGAGTGTTGTTCAATTTTTATGAGTTTGTAAGCTTTCTATTGTTTTTGTTATTGGTGATGTGCTGCTTTAAACCTTAGTGGTCTGATAGGATGCAGGAGGTTATTGAAAGTTTCTTATATCTTTTGAGACTTCCACAGTTCAAGTATATCATCAATTATGGAGAACAATATATGTGTTGCTGAGAAGAGAGAACAATCTTTTTGTTTGGGTGGATGTTCTGTAAACATCATTTGGGTAGTGTTTTGATGTCAGTTATCTGGACCATTTCTCTGTTCAGTTTGGTCAGGAGGACCTGTCCATTGGTGAGAGTGATATATTGAAGTCTTCTCCTATCGGTTTATGAGGGCCAGGATGTGATGCCAGCTGCAGAAGTGTTTCTTTTATAACTTGGGTGCTCTTAGGTTAGGGGCATTGATGTTAAGTATTGAAATGTTATATTGCTGGATGTTTTTTTAATATGTCATGTCTTTTGCCATCTTTTGATTAGTTGATTTTGAAGTCTGTTTTGTTAGATATTAAAATTGCTTTACAAGCTTGATATTCTAATTCATTTATTTGGAATATCTTTTCCAACCCTTTACCTTGAGATAATGTCTATCTTGATGTGAAGCTGTGTTTGATGTATTTAGAAGAAGGGTGGATTTTGTTTTATCATCCATTTTTGTGAGCCTGTGTCTTTTTATTGGTGAATTTGCGTCAATGGTATTAAGAGATATCAACAAACAGTGATTGTAAATCCTGGTATTTTGGTGGTGGTGGTGGTGGTGGTTTTAGCACCCTGTGTTGGGCTATATTTATAGATACATATTGTTTAAATTTGACCTTATCATGAAACATCTTATTTTTCTTCATTTGCTGATTGAAACTTTCTGGGCATGGTTAGTAATTTGTCTTGGCTTCTGTAGTTTTTTAGAGTCAGAAGCACTCTGTCTAAGCTGTTCAACTTCTAGCATTTTTACTGAGAATACAGGATTAATTCCAATAGATCTGCCTCTTTTTTTTTTTTTTGGTTGGTTTTTGTGGGTTATTTTTTGTTTTGTTTGGTTTGGTTTGGTTTGTCTGGTTGGTTAGTTTGGTTTGTTTTTGTTTTTGTTTTCAGCTGCAGCTTTTTATATTCTTTCTTTGTTCTGCATGTTTTGTATTTTGATTATTCTGTGCTAAGAGGACTTTCTTTTCTGGTCCAGTCTCTTTGGTGTTTTTATGCTTCTTGTGCCTTCATAGACATCTTCTTTAGGTTAAGAAATTTTTCTTGTATGATTTTGTTGAAAATATCTTCTGGAACTTTGATCTCATCCTTCTTCTTCTAATCTGATTATTAGTATGTTTTGTGTTATCATAATGTCCCAGAGTTCCTGGATGTTTCCTGAAAGTTTGTATGTAGACCAGGCTGGTTTTGAACTTAACAGCTCTAACTCAAGTCAAGTGTTGGGCTTAAATCTAGGCCAACATGCCTGGCATCAACATCACCATCATTGGCTGCTGAGCATGGAATATAGAGTTTTAGGTATTTATTTTCTTTTGTTTTGTATATGTAAGCATAGGTTATTGTGTTGATCTTCATCAACATCTTGCATTTGAAATTTGGCAGGGAGTATATTTAATTTCTTAGGATGCCCTTTATTTATGACACTAACACTATCTGAGCTTTCCAAGTCATTGAATTGTAGGTGTGTGACGCTCTTCTTACCAGTTGTATTTGTTTTATTTTAATTTTGTTTGTTTTATTCACATTTAATTTATTTTTAATTTAAATTGTTTTTTTTTTTTTGTTTTTATTTATTCTCTGACATGAACTTGAGTCTTGATCACCTCCTCCTGGGTGGTGCAACCTTGCAAGGCCACAGAGGATGACCTTGATGAGGTCTGATGAGACCTGATAATCTAGAAGGGAAGGAATCCCTCCCCAATTAGGAGACTAGAGAAAGGGCATAGGAGCAGAAGAAGGAGGGTGGGTGGGACTGGCAGGAGATGAGGGAGGGGGCTATGGCAAGGATACAAAGTGAACACATTGTAATAAATAACTTAATTAAATTAAAAAAATAATTTATCCACTTAACATCCCAATTGTAATCTTCTCCCTTGACTCTTCCTTGTCTCACCCTCCATTTTTTTCCTCCTTATCCCATTTCCTATATCTCAGATACAGGGAACCCTCCTCTCCTACCATCTGAAACCAGCCTATCAAGTCTCACTAGGACTTCCTGCATCCTCTTCCTCTGTGGCATAGCAATGCCCCTCCACCACGGGGAAATGATCAAATAGCACACAACAGAGTCCATGTCAAAGCCAGCACCTTCTCCCCTTACTATGGATCAAACATGGAGACTGAGCTGCCTATCAGCTACATCTGAGCAGGGGTCTGTTTCCTCTTCATGAATGGTCTTTGGTGGGTCCATCAATCTCTGCAAGTCCCCATGGGCCCAGATTTGTTGTCCTTGTTGGTCTTCTTATGGAGGTCCTGCCAGCTCTGGGTCTTTCTACATTCTATCCTCTCACTCTTTCCTATGATTCCCTGTGCTCTACCCAAAGTTTGGCTGTGAATCTTAGCATCTGTTTCGAACCCCTGCTGGGCGTCTTTTGGAGGATATGTATGTTAGGCTCTCATCCTCTTCCCTCTCCTCAGTCACTTTTGGTGTCGATTTTATATGCACTTTTGCATAAGAATTAAGCATCCTCCATAGGGTCCTCCTTTTTATTTAGCTCCTTTAGGTCTATAAATTGTAGTATGTTTATCCTATATTATGACCATTATCCATTTACAAATGAGTATATACCATGCATGTCTTTCTGGTTTTGGAATAACTCACTTAGGATGATCATTTCTAGTTCCATCTACTTGCCTGAAAATTTTATAGTTTCCTTTTTTTTTTAATACCCGAGGTGCATTCCATTGTGTAAATGTACCACAATTTCTGTAAAACAATGGTTTGGTTGAGAGACATATAGTTTGTTTCCCTATTATGGCTATTATGAATATAGATGTTATGAACACAGTTGAGCAAATATCTTTGTTGAATGGTGGAGCATCTTTTTGATATATGCCCAGAAATGGTATAGCTGGGTCTTGAAGTAACATTATTTCTAATTGTCTGAGAAAGTATCAGATTGATTTCTAAAGCGGTTGTATAAGTTTTCACTCCCACAGCAATGGAGGAGTGTTCCTTTCTTCACATTCTCACTAACTTGCTGTCACTTCAGGTTTTGACCTTAGCCATGATGGGTTTAAGATGGAATGTCATTTGCATTTCCATGATGACTACAGATATTGAGCATTTAATGTCCACCATTTGATATTCCTCTGTGGAGAAATCTTTGTATAGTTCTGTACCCCAGTTTTAAATTGGATTATTTGGATTATTGGAGTTTAATTTCTTCAGCTCTTTATATATATTGTTTTTTAGCTCTTTCAGTTGTATGAAGGGTTGGTGAAGATCTTTTGTCAGTCGGTAGGCGGTCATTTTGTTCTATTGACAGAGTTCTTTGCTTCATAGAAGCTTTTTGTTTCATGAGATCCTATTCATTAATTCTTGATCTTAGAGCCAGTGTTCTTGGTGTTCTGTTGAGGAAGTTACCTTCTATGCGAATGAGATCCAGGATCTTTCCCAATTTTTTTTCTAACAGATTTAGTGTATCTGGTTTTATGTTGAGGTCTTTGAACAACTTGGACTGCAGTTTAGTGCAGGGTGATAAATATGGATCTATTTTCATTTTTCAACATGTAAACTTCAGGTTAGACCAGCACTGTTTGTTGAAGATGCTGTCCTTTTTCCATTGCATGGTTTTGGCTTCTTTGTCAAAAATCAAGTGGCCATAGGTGTGTGGGTTTATTTATGTGTCTTCACTTCAATTCCATTGATCCACTAATTGTTTTTATTATAGTACCATGCAGTTTTTATTACTATTGATTTATAATAGAGCTTGAGATGAAGAATGGTGATACCTCCTGAAGATCTCCTATTGTACAGGATTGTTTTAGCTATTCTGGCTTTTTTATTTTTCCATATGAAGCTGAGAATTGTTCTTTCAAGTTCTTTAATGAATTGTGTTGATATTTTGATGGGAATATCATTGAATCTGTAGATTGTTTTGTTACGATGGCAATTTTTACTATGTTGGTCCTACTGATCCATGAGCACGAGAGATATTTCTATCTTCTGGTTTCTTTTTCAATTTCTTTCTTCAGAGGCTTGAAGTTTTTGGTTTTGTTGTTGTTGTTGTTCATATAGGCTTTTTACTGGCTTGTTGAGGATAACACCAAAATACATTTTTTTTACTGCCTATTGTGAAGGGTGTTATTTTCCTATTTTTTTTCAGTCCATTTGTCTTTGGCATCCAGGAGTGTATTTTTTTGAGGTTCCCTACAGTAGAATTTTGGGGGTCATTTTTGTATACTGTCATATCATCTGTGAATAGAGGTACTTTGACTTCTTCCTTATCACTTTGTATCCCCTTAATCTCCTTTAGTTGTCTTATTGCCCTAGATAGGACTTTGAGTACTGTATTGAAGAGATTTGGAGAGAGTGTGTAGCCTTGTCTTTTCCCCAAGTCCAGTGGAATTGACTTAACAATCTTTTCATTTAGTTTGATGTTAGCTATATACTATTCTGTATATATTCTGTATATTTTCTGTATACTATCTTTACTATTTTTAGATATGTGCCTTTGTCCCTGGTCTCTCCAAGACTTTAAACAAGAATAACTGTTGGATATTGTCAAATGCTTTTTCAGCATCTAACAAAATGGCTTTTTTCAATTTGTTTATACAGTGGATTACATTGATGGATTCCATATACTTAACCACCCTCGCATGCCTGGGATGAAGCCTACTTGGTCATGGTGGATGATACCTTTGATATGTTCTTGGATTTGGTTTGCAAGTATTTTATTGAGTATCTTTACATCATTGTTCATAAAAGAGATTGGTCTGAAGTTCTCTTTCTTTTTGGGGATCTTTGAGGATTTATCAAGTTGACTGTGGTCTCACCAAAGGAATTTGGTCATGTTGCATCCATTTCTATTTTATGAAATAATTTGGAGAATATCAGTATTCACTCTTCTTTGAAGGTCTTGTAGAATTCTGCTCTGAAATCATCTGGCCCTTGGCTTTTTTTTTGGTTGGGAGTATTTTGATGGATGCCTCTATTGCCTTATTTACTATAAGACTATTTAATATCTTTACCTGATGTTGATTCAACTTTGCTAAGTGGATTTTAAATAGAATTGTATATTTCATTTAGATTTTCAAATTTTGGGGCATATAGGCTTTTGACATAAAAGGTAATGGTTCTTTGGATTTTCTCAGTGTCTATTATATCTTTTTCTTTCAGACTTTGTTGGTTTGGATAGTATCTTTCTACCATTTACTTAGTTTGGCTAAGAATTTGTCTGTGTTTTTTATTTTCTCAAAGAACTAGCTCTTGGTTTCGTTGATTCTTTGAATTATTATCTTTGTTTCTAATTTATTGATATCAGCCCTGAGTTTGGTTTTTCCTAGTGGTCTACTCTTGCTGGGTGTGTCTGCTTCTTTTTTCCTAGGTCTTTCAGGTATACCATTAAGTTGCTTGTATGAGATGTCTCCAATAGCTTATGATGGCCTTTGTTGCTATTCAAACTCCTCTTAGGACTGCTTTCATTGCATCGCATATGAAGTTGAGAACTCTTCTATCAAGGTCTGTAAAGTATTCTGTTGGTATTTTGATGGAAATTGCATTGAATCTGTAGATTGTTTTTGGTAAGGTGTCCATTTTTACTATGTTAACTCTGCCAAGCCATGAGTATCAGATAGTTCCATATTCTGATATCTTCTTCTAATCTTTCTTCAGAGACTTGAAGTTTTTTCATACAAGTCTTTGACTTAATTGATTATGGTCACACCAAAGTACTTTATGTCCTTTGAGGCTATTGCGAAGGGTGTTGTTTCCCTAATTTCTTTCTCAGCCCTTTTATCTTTTGTATACAGGAGGGCTAAATTTTTTATGAATTAATTTTGTATCCAGCCACTTTACTGATGCTGTTTATCATCTGTAGAAGTTCCCTAGTAGAAGTTTTGGAGTTATTCAGGTATACTATCATATCATCTGCAAATAGTGATACTTTGACTTCTCCCTTTCCAATTTGTATTCTTTTGATCTCCTTTAATTGTCTTATTGCTCTAGTAAGGACTTCAAGAACTATGTTGAAGAGATATGGAGAGAGTGGACAGCCTTGCCTTGTCCCTGAGTTCAGTGGGACTGCTTTAATTTTCTCTCCATTTAGCTTGATGTTGGCTATAGGCTTGTTGTATATTGCCTTTACTATGTTTAGGTATGTGCCCTTTATCCCTGATCTCTCCAATACTTTAAACATGAATGGATGCTGGATTTTTTCAAATGCTTTTTCAGCAACTAAGGAGATTATCATGTGTTTATTTTTCTTTCAATTTGTTAATATGGTGGATCATATCAATGGATTTTTGTATATTGAACCACCCCTGCATACCTGCCATGAAGCCTGTTTGGTTGTAGTGGATGATATATTTGATGTGTTCTTTTATTGGGTTTGCAAAGTATTTTGTTGAGTATTTTTGCATCAATGTTCATAAGGGAAATTGGCCTGAAATTGTTTTTTATGCTGCGGTATCCAGGGCTGCTTGCTCCTGGATAACTGGGTTCTGGAGATGCCATTTTGCTCTGTCTTTTGTTGGTTGAGCTTTTATGCTGGCCTCTATCCATTTGGCTATCTTAGGTGTTGGGTGTTAGTTTCTGGTGGTTCCTAGAATCCTGTGCTGGGGAGAAGGAGAATCCCTTTGGCAGGAAGAAAATTTTTTCAAAGGAGGCTTCCTTAGCTTTTGGGGTACGGTCACTGAATGACAGGTGTTTTTCAGGAATTGTCACAGCTCACCTTAGGCATACAGACGTTAGTAGAAATTTTCCATGTTAGTCAAGGGGGCTCTCTTCTCACCCAGAGAAATCCTGGAGACAGCTGCCCTGATGTTGGGGTTCTTGCTGTAAATTTAGTGAGCTGAAGCTGTAATCTGGGTACCCCATGGTTTGGTCAGTTTAGTTAGGGATAACTGGTTGTCCCTTGGAGCAGTATCTGGGGGTTGTTCTCAGGGAACCCAGGCTTCTGTAGGTCTGATTTTGGAGCTCTGTGCCCCAGTACCCAGGTGGTAATCAGTGGCAGGTGAGCACCACTCTCATGTGTACAGCAGGAGGCTAGAGTCTGGAGCCTGTAGATAACCAGAAACTTTTCTGGAGCTAGGTGTCCTAAAGTAGGGCCAGATATTTCCCCCACCTTTGCGTTTTCTCCCAACAGAAAGATCCAGTCTGTACTGTTGGGGGGTGTAGAGTGCATAGGCACTTGCTTGCGAATGGTGGCTCCAAGCTGGTGACTGGACAGGAACCTGGAAAATTTTTCCGATATTATTCCCATATGTGGTCGTGGTAGTGGTGGTGGTAGTGGTGGTGGGAGGGTCAGCTGAGTGCTCTAAGCTGGGACCTGCTGTTTCCCTCCCTGTGGGGTTTTCTTTCTACAGGGAAACCCATCCTTTAGTTCCCTGGGGCACACAGTTCTGTCTGTGATGGAGAGTTGGTTACGTGGGTCTGGCGGCTGAAGTCCCACTCAGGGCTGGCTGCTGTGCACCTGCAAGTCTACAGGACCTTTTCCATGGATAGACTGGATGACATTCAGTCAGTCCCACTTGCTTCCTTCCCTGTGGGTTTTTCTTGAGAGTGGGACTCCCAGTCTCTTGTGCTCTGGGGCACACAGTTCAGCCTGGGAAGGTGATCAGGACACACTTCTTGGGTCTATTTTCTTGAAAACTTTATTCCTGCCAAAACAGCCCAGGAAATTTTCCAGGGATTAGCTGGGTGCTCTGAGGTTGAACCCAATTGTTTTTCTCATCATTGGGTTTCTTATCACCTGGTAAACACAGTCAATGTTGTTTAGGGACCAACTGTTCCAACTATTTGTCACTGTGCAGTCTCTGTTACCCCACTGATCAGTATGCAATCAGCCCTACCATCTGGAATCTGTTTTTAATTTTTACTGAATATGAGTATTTTGATTGAAGTCATGAATATGAACCTCTTGTGTGCCTGATCGTCACAGTAGTCCAAAGATGTGTTCAGAACTTATGAACTTATAGCAATTGATAATAGTGGGTCCCAGTTAAATACTGACATTTCAGACCAATTATTTGCAAGAGCAGCAAGAGCTCCTCACTGCTGAGCCATCTCTCCTGCCTTATGTTGCTTACATATATCATCATTTACATTGCTAATATTTTCATCTTTCTATTTTTAGCTATTTAAACATGCATTCCTTTTAGTAAGATCTTATTAAAGTTACAGTTTAAGCTAGGGCATTGTAGATTTCTGAAAACTGAATACACAACTGGAGTGAATGTATAATTCCTTGTAGAAGCTTCAGTAAACACCTCTCAGTTTTTTCCATGTTTTATGTTTGTTTTATTGATTTAAAGGGGTGACTCTGTCTTACTATATAGGTCTGGCTGTCCTAGAACTCTTTGTATAGATCATGCTGGCATCCAATTAAATAATATATACCTGTGTTTGCCTCCTGAGTGATGGAATTAAAGGCATGACAGAATATACCCAGCTTGTCCATCATTTTTTTTGTAGTTAGTAACTGTTCATATTTCTCTGATGTGTACTTAGTACTGTTCATCTGTTAATTTCTCTCTGTGTGTCTCTGTCTCTCTCTTTCTATTTTGCTCTCTTCTCTCTGTTTGTCTTTGTCCACATTAATTGCCATGAGTATTCCAAACCTCTATCCTATTCAGATATGGCACAGTTAAACTTTTTTATTCCGTTTTATTCTAAAATGACTTAGTGATAACATTCACACTTATTTTTTAATAGAAAAGTTTTAATCTTTATTTTAAACTATAGCCTATACATGATTTAAAAAGGAAAATATACAAAACAATGATCAAAGAATAATCATGTGTTCTATGCCTTTTCTTTTGTCTGGGAACTCAGAAATATGATGTTATCAGCTATGATTATTGTTGCTTGCCACTCACATTATTTTTATCCATCTATTCACTGTAGTACAATTTCCCCTCCACAAATATATGAGCCCCCATTTTCATATACTGGTATGCCACATCTCTGATCCCTGGTCAAAACATGATATCCAGTGCCATGTTGTCTTTTGACTGACACCACCCATCTGTTCACTGTCACCTGATAGCCACATCTCATTTGTTGCTAGATAAAATATGATGACTGTGTTTTTTCCTTCTACCTGTCTCATGACAGGGTCCTGACCTACTTGCCCAAGTAACTAAAGATGATTCATACATTACTCAAGAACCCAACTAATGTCTAATTCATATTCATGCCTTACAAACTAATGAAACGCCTTTAACAAAGGTTTCCAAAGCATGCCTTTGGTTTTCCTTACAATCTAACCTTTAAGCTTTTTCTTCTCCTCTTGTTCACCTCATGCACAACACCCAACTATCTAACACTAGCACTTCTGTGTCAGAAAATAAATGGAAGCAGCACTAGAATTATATGATTCTATTGCCAATGAAGTATAAATTAATATTGTTGCTACTCTTTCTGTTGTACAAATGCATGGCATATTTTAGGATTCAGTGACCTTCAATGATGTGCATGTGAAATTCAGCCAAGAAGAGTGGGCTTTGCTGGAACCATCACAGAAACAACTCTACAATGATGTGATGCTAGAGACCTGTAAAAACCTCACTGCTATAGGTAAGACAGCAAATTTTCTTTCACTTTTAAAATAAGGAGACAAGTCTTACTTTGTTATTTATCCTTTTCTATGATTCCAATTGAGAATGAGGAGGAATGAGGTGACTAAATCAGGCATGGTTCTAAGGGTCATAGAAGATAGTGATTTAAGTTTTGCTTTAATAATAATATGATATTTCCAGTCATATATATTTTCTGGTACTCTATTTTAGGATACAATTTGGAAGACCATACCATTGAAGAACATTTTCAAAGTTCTACAAGTAATAAAAGGTAACTTTATGTGCACACTGATATAGATATGAATCTTAAGAAATTTTAATGTGTCCTGGAAGTTTGGTTTTTTTTTGTTTGTTTGTTTGTTGGCTGCTTTTTATTTTCTGTTTTTGAAATAGTTTTTTTATTCTGTGTAGCTGTGGCTTGACTTAGACTTGCTTGTTAGAACAATGTGATCTCAAAATCACACAGATCTGCCTGCTTCTGCCTCCACAAATGCTGGGATTAAAGGATTGTACCAGTACACCTGGCTGTGTCCAGGAGGTTTTAAAGAAAAGCAACAGTGTAAAAAGAGCACTGCTTTAAGTGTACTGATGATCATTAAAATCTCATAATTCCACGTACCTCAATGTCAGGTATCTGATTTGTGTTTGCAAGGTACTCCCCTAAGATAGAAGAAAATAAAATAATGTTGTAACAGAAAATACCATTGAAATCATATAGACATTACAGCTACTGAGTTAAACTGCCAATCTGTTTAGTCTCATTCTATCTACTCAGATATTGTAAGAGGTATACACATTGAATAGGTGATCAGTATGTTTCAAAACCTTCTAATGAGCAGATATTTCATAGTACAACCAGTGTTACACATATTCATGTAGTAACACTGTAAAGTTTAGTGAAAGGAGCAGCTTCTGAGAGTCAATAATAAAATTGTGGAGAAATCTTAATCCCTATATGACATGTCTATGATGAACAAAAAAAAAAAAAACGTGTTAATTCAATGTGGAAATCTTTTATTATTCTTGTAATTTAAATTGGTATATCATATGTCACAATGTTTATAAGACACATGAGCATAGAGATATTGAAAGAAGCAGTGTAACTATGTTTCTCCAAGAATAATTAATTTTGTAAAAGTCCCCACTTTGAGTAGATTTTCTGAATGTGATAAAAGGTAACAGTTAATTGGTTTTGCAACTTCACTGAGAATTCATTAGCAAAATCATACTGCTGAAAATACCTATGAATGCTAGAAATTTGGAACTTCTTCTGCTTGTCCTGGCTCACTTTGTAAATGAAGTGTCATTCATACCGTACAAAAACTTGTGAATGGGATTGCTTTGGTAAAACTCTGAATTCTTACAATACTCTTCATATACACGAGAAAACCTCTTATAGAAAAATGATGCTATTAAAGTGAACCACATAATAAATGCTCTTACCATCACAGAGATCTTCAAAAATACCCATAATGAAGGGGAATGCGATGAATGTAAATAAAATGATAAAAGTTTAAGATTTGATTATTCTTTTTATCATTAGACCAAATTATAAAATTGATTCACATAGATAAATATATTTATTAGTGTAATCAAATGACTGTGGTCAATATTTCACATGTGCCAATTATCTTTGCAGGCATGAAAGCAATTGTACTGGAGAGAAACCTTTTAAACGCACTCTATGTGGTAAATCCTTCCACCATACCACTGTTCTCATAAGCCATGAAAGAACACACACTGGAGAGAAGCCTTACAAATGTAATCAATGGGGTAAAGCCTTTACAAAAAACAGTCAGCTCATAAGGCATAAAAGAACACATACTGGAGAGAAACCTTATGAGTGTAACCAGTGTGGTAAAGCTTTTGCAAAAAACAGTCATCTCATAAGCCATGAAAGAACACACACTGGAGAGAAGCCTTACAAATGTAACCAGTGTGGCAAAGCCTTTGCAGAAAACAGTACTCTCTTAAGCCATAAAAGAACACACACTGGAGAGAAATCTTATAAATGTAACCAGTGTTGTAAAGCCTTTGCACAAAACAGTCATCTCATAAGCCATAAAAGAACACACAATGTAGAGAAACCTTATGAATGTAATGAGTGTGGTAAAGCCTTTGCACGCCACAATAATCTCATAAGCCATAAAAGAACACATACTGGAAAGCAACCTTATGAATATACCCAATATGATAAAGCCTTTGCACAGCTGTCTCCGGAAACATGAAAAACGCACAGTGGAGAGAAGCCTGGTGAGGATAATTAGTGTGATAAAACCTTTGCATATTACAGTCATCTCCTAAGACAACAACACATTTTGGAGGGAAACCATATGAATTAACTGTGTGGCAAAGCCTTTGCACATAACATCTCCTAATACATACAAGAAAACATACTGGAAAGAAGCTATCTGACTTTAACCAATGTGAAAAAACTTTTGCACTTCAGAATCATCCTCACAATCATGAAAGAAATCCTAATGGACAGTGGTTTTAACATGGTGAAACCATTCCATATTTGTATAATCTTCATCATCATGAAAGGATTCATACTGGAGAGAGCTTTTGAATGTGTTAAAATGGTGAAGCCTTGCACAAATCTAGAGTCATCATCATCATAAAAGTATCCTTACTGGAGAGGAATTCTTTGACTATAACCAATATGGAAAGGCCTTTGTGTTCTTTGGTCTACTGAGATCCAACAGAACTGAAAAACTAGCTCAATGGAAATGACTTCCCTTTTGTGAAGGGGAAGGGGAAAGGGAATAGGGGCAATAGGAATGGAGGGTAGTAATGGGGGAGAGAAGGGAGTGGGACTACAATTGGAATTTAAAGCAAATAAAATTATTTTTAAAAAGAATACAATGAATGGTGAATATCAATTACATGCAAAAGTATTATAAAATGTGTTTAGGGAAGACTTATTGATAAATCTGATTCTCAATATTTACTGTTTTCCATTGCCTCACTTTAGACAAGAAAAGTTCAGTCCAGTGGATGAATATGTAGGGAATGGTGAACTAACACCAGCCAGGAAGTTCTCTGAGAGTAATATAATAGTGGTAACCTGTAGAAGTTTCTTTGTGTATACATATATATTGTTCCAGGGGTTCTATTGAAAACCATCACAACCCAGACTGAATTTTGAGATGTGAAGGAGGAGGCTTTCTCTTCCATGTATGACCCTGGTGCTGGCCTAGTTGTGTAACAATGTAAGGGTGAGTTTTCTGTGCCTGACTTCAACTGGCGAGTGTCTTTAGACATAGATGCTACTAGCCAAATTTGATAGATGGCTTTTGACACTGATCCCTGCTAACTCTCTCCTCCTTTTAAATATAGGATGATTAGGATCTATGCTCTTGTTCATATGATAGGAATGTGCTATCTAATGCAAATCAAGCATTATTGAAGTACCTAGTTTTGAACGATTATATACACCTATCCATGGAGCATCCCAATCATTTCCCAAGGGGTATATAGCCTCTGTTTTCTGGAATTCAATTTGAACTTATTTCCTGAGGTGGTTCCTCTAGACAGAAGGAGAACCAAATTCTTTGAAATGCGTGTGATCAAATGTATCAGACTTCATAGCATTTCATATTTCACATGTTTCTGGATTTGAGATGGTCAATTAAACATTGTCTTGTGTGTGGGACTCTGTAAAATGAGTTATACTTAGTGTTAATTTCACAGTAAGGTTGCAGGCAAGCTTCAGGGTATGGAGTCTTCTGACGTGAGCAGAGTGGCCTATGGAGAAGTAATAAGAGCACAAATATTATTTCCTTGTTTTAATAGCTGAGTAGTATTGTGATAAGACATGGGTGGATGGCAGAGGAGGGAAACTCACCTTTTGAGTGGGATAGAGGGAAGAGAAAGGATGTGACCAGTAGGAGTTGAGGGAGGGGCCTTCAGTCAGGATATATAATGAATAAACTGTGAAAAATTAAAAATAATTAATAAAAGAAAAACGAATTAGAAAAACAAAACCAGAGAGCAAAAATTTGAGTTCAGTCTGGGTAACTGCCCTTGCTCAAAAAAAAAAAAAGATATAAAGAAAGAAAAGATTAAGCATCTTACCATGGTCTTCCTTCTTGATTACCTTCCCTAGGTCTACAGATTTTAATATGAGCATCCTATATTATATGTCTAATATCCACTTATATGTGAGTATGTACCATGTGTGTCTTTTTGCTTCTGAGATACCTTACTCAGGATGATAATTTCTAGATCTCACCATTTGCCAGCAAATTTCATGATTTCTTTGTTTTTAATTGCTGAGTAGTATTCCATTGTGTAAATGTACCACAATTTCTTTATCCATTCCTCAACTGAGGGATATCTGGCTTGTTTCCAGCTTCTGGCTATTACAAGTAAAGCTGCTGTGAACATGGTTGAGCAAATATCCTAGTTGTATACTTGAGCATTTTTTGGATATATGCCTAGGCGTGGTATAGCTGGATCTTGAGGTATCACTATTCCTAATTGTCTGAGAAATAACAGGAGCCTATCACAGAGGTCCTCTGAAAGACTCTACCCAGCAGGGTATCAAAACATATGCTGAGATTCAGAGCTAAACATTTTGCAGAGTGCAGGGAATGTTATGATAGAAGGGGAAGATAGAAATATCTGGATGGAACAGAAGCTCCACAAGGAGAACAACAGAATCAAAAGGTCTGGGCACAGGAGTCTTTTTGAGACTGATATGCTAAACAAGGACCATGCATGGAGATAAATTAGAACCCTTACACAGAAATAGTCCAATGCGTCTCTGTATCCAAGAGGGTTCCCAATGATAGTACTAGGGACCATCTCTGACATGAACTCATGGGCTAGTTCTTGGATCAGCTCCACCTGAGTGGGGAACTATCCTTCCAATCCACAGAGAAAGACAAAGAAGCCAGTCCTGATGAGACCTGATTGACTATAGTCAGATGGAAGGGGAGGAAGTCCTCCCCTATTACTGGACTGGGGGAGAGACATAGGAAAAGAAGAGGGAGGGAGGGTGAGATTGAAAGGGGGTGGTGGAGGGGCTACAGCTGGGATACAGAGTGAATAAACTGTAATTATTAAAATAAAAAAGAAAAGAAAAATTAAAAAAAAATGTTTAATAAAAGAAAGGAGAATCAAAGATGGTGGTACCAAGAGGACAGTTTCTGCAGAGCAGTAGAGCAGTGACTACACAGCAAGCAACAGACCAAACTCTGAGCCCTAAAACAACAGCAATTGTGTTTCCAAGTTAAGAACAAACCCCATGGAGTGGGAAGTAATCGCTTCTTTTCTCAGGCCACCCAGATAAACCATGGAAGATTTCCTGGGTCCCTGCAGGCAATAGGTCACCAGCCCAGAGCCACATGACTGTGCTCTGGCTCTGGTCACCATCCCAGACTGTACTGTGGGCCCCACAACACCAGAGATTGGGATTTCCAGGCTATAGAAAACCCCATGGAGTAGGAAGCAATCAGGACTGACCTCAGGTCACCCAGAAAATCCCTGAAAAAGGTCTGGGCTCTAGAAGGTGCTCAGGCCAGAGAGCTGCTTGTATGCCCAAATCACTGTCCCACACAGAACTGTGGGTACCAAAGCACCAGGGACCAGGTTTCCTGTTGGGAGGAAACCCCATGGTGAAAGAAACATCAAGTCCAACCTCAGGGCATCCAGTGGAATTCCACCACACTCCCCCAACAACTTCTAATGAAAAGTTTTTGGGTTCCTTCAGATGCCCAGTCAGCAGCATAGAGCCACTTACCTGCTCCTGTTTGTTCTACTCAACATCCTAGACTGAACTGTGGACCCGAAAACAGGACAGACTGGGTCACCCTGTTGGGAGGTAACCATAGGGTGGGGGAAACATCAGTTCCAAACTCAGGACAGCAGTTCAGGAAAAGTTTCTGGGTTCCCACTGGCTCCAGGATCTAGCATCCTGCTGTATGCATGACTGCTGCACTTACCTGCTGCTGATTACCGCTTGGGTACTGAGGCACAGAGCTCCAACCTCAGATCTACAAAAACCTGGGATCCACAGATCAACACTAGACAAAACAGTCCCAGCATGATTCTTAAATTTCTAGCAGGGTGGCAGTTCTACCCTAGCCTCGCCCTAACAACAGAGGAAACACTCTGTCTGTACACCCTCAGGGACACAGAGCTAAAGTCAGTTTCACTGTTATCTGCAGTCTGTGGCCTGGAACACAAAATGTGGACCTGAAACCATTCAAGAAAAAGACTGGCAGGCATGAAGGTGCAGGCTTGTAATTGGAGGACAAGAAGCTGAGGGAGGATGATGAGTTCCAGACCAACCTGGGCTTCATGTTTCCAACTGCTTGTCCCATCAAAACCCAGAGAACTGGACTGAAGATATAGATCAGTAGTTAAGACACATGCTACTCTTGCAGAGGACTGCATTAGGCTCCCAGAATCTGTATCAGGTGGATCACAATGATGTCTAGCTCTTGAGCATCTCCTACCCTCTTCTGGCCCTTGCCAGGCATGTATACCCACATGCACACAGATAAATAAAATAAAGCTACTTAAAAACTGAGAATGACAGACAGAGAGATGGACAGGTGGACACAGCATGAGCTTGCCCTGCACTGGAGACTACTACTGTGCCTAAGAACCCTCACTGTGCCTGCCAAGCTGCTGTGCCCATCGACCTGCTGCAGTTCCTGCTAACCCTACTGCCAAGTCCATCAAATCTTCTGCCACTTTCTCTGTTCATCACTGCACAGTAGTTCACTGTTTTTTGTTTTTTTTTTTTCTTTCTTGAGATGGGATCTCATATACCCTGGCTGCCCATAATCCTGGTCTGTAGCTGAGGGGGCCACAAGCCTGAATAGTCTTTTGAGCTTTTGCCATTCTGATGGGTGTAAGGTGAAATCTCAGGGTCATTTTGATTTGCATCTCTCTGATAACTAAGGGCATTGAGCATTTTTAAGTGTTTCTCTGAGATATTCCTCTACCGAAAATTCTATGTGTAGCTCTGTCCCCATTTTTGATTGGATTACTTTTGATTTAAAACATAGTTTTTGAACAATTTTTGAACCATGTTTCTTTGGAAGAAATAACAGATTTTCACAACAATATGTGTGTGTAATAGATATATGACAAAGATGATAGATAGACAGATAATAGATGTGAGATAGATGGTTATATAACTGTAATAATATGTGTGCAACAATAGGAGGGAGACTTGTATAAAACATCATGATAGGCTAGGGTCAAATAGAAGGGGAGTAGGATCTTGCCTATCAGTGGGCTAGGGGAGGGGCTTAGGCACAGAAGAGGGAAGGAGGATGTGAGCAGATGGAGATGAGGGAGGAGGCACAGCCACAGTACAATTTGAATAAATTGTAATAAATGATAATAATAAACAGTAATGTAAAAAAATCACCTTGAAATTTATATTCATCTCCAAAGATTATGAATACCTAATTCTTTTAAACTGTTAAAGGTCCATAGTGAAAATAAAAGAACAATAAGGCAAGAATTCTAGAAAAACCAGAGTGTGTAATCTTGACTGCTTAGAAGGACAGAAAGGCCCCAGGTGAGGCTTATTATTAACTACTATCAAGCATTATTAACTACTCATACAATGTCTTTGAGTCCTTTAAAAAATAAAGATTTGAAGTTGGGCATCTTGGTGCAAGCCTACAATTCCAGCATCTCAGGGAGGCAGAGGCAGGTGGATCTTTGTGATTTCCAGGCCAGCCTGGTCTACAAAATGAGTCCAGGATAGCCAAGCTATAAAGATCAAAGAAGGAAGAAGGAAGGAAGGGAAGGAAGAAAGGAAAGTAAAAAGTCAGACCACACTAGTACATGGAGCTGGTCTTTTTAAGTTTTAATAAAACGCATTCAAAGTTTTCCAAACATATGTTCATACCTATCACAATGAGATTTCTCACATGGGGGGGAGTGTTTAATCAGCTAACCTCAATTCTTATCATTACTTCTACCAATATTCTGCAATTTGGTTAGTAAAAACAACAATCAAATAAGGAAAGTTAGAGTTAAAAATGATTCTTTATGCCAAGCAGTGATGGCACACACCTTTAATCCCAGCAGTGTTCAGGAGGCAGAGACAGGCAGATCTCTGAGTTTGAGAACATTCTTGATTTACAGAGGAAGTTCCAGGACAGTCAGGGCTACATGGAGAAACCCTATCTTGGGAAAACAAACAAACAAACAACAACAACCAAAACCTGAAAAAAAATGTATAAATTCTCAAAAGAGTACATCATTCATTAGAGTAAACTTGCAGTTCATGATTTGCTATTCAATGATGGAGTTAAATACTCACAAGAAAAAATGGGAGGCCACAGGAAGGAGGGAGACTTTACAGTCTTCTCCTTATCTGTACAATGCATATCAGTAGATCATCTGTACATTCAATCACAAAGTTTTTCAATAACTGCTTCTCTCAATGGTGCCCTCAATTGGTTACACATAACACTGAAAAACATTCCTTCACTATCTATGTCCCTGGATCCTGATAACCCATCCTGTCACCTTGTACCTGTTTTGCCAGCATGTAACTGAAAACTCAGATTTATATTGCTTTAAACATATAATGTTGTTATTTATCGTGTTAAGAACAAAGAAAAACAAACCACAAAGCAGCTATCTAGACTTGCTATGGCAACCCTACTGTCTGTCATTAGTTATCCTACCCAAGATGGCTGCTACATCTCCAGTCCATTTCTTGCTTGCTTGCTTGGATTGGGTTTCTCTGTGTAGGTTTCCCTGCTGTCCTGGAACTAGATCTATAGACCAGGATGGCTGTTAATGCAGAGATCCAAATGCTTCTGCCTTGCCTCCCAAATTCTGGGATTAAAGATGAGCCACCACCTCCCAGCCAATCTCCAGTCTCAGCTAAAGAAAGGCTAGGAGGGAATACACACCATTATCCCCTTAGAAAACTTTTGAAACATTATATTCATCATTCTATTTATATTCAACTAATGTAGACATAGTCACATGATTATATCTGTTAAAAATTTTAAAAGCACTGGAGTTGACTCAGTGATTAAGAGTACTGACTGCTTATCAAGTGGTGCAAGCCTTTAATCCAAGTGCTTTTGAGGCAAATGCAGGTGGATCTCTGTGAGTCTGAGGACGAGTTCTAGAACAGCCTGGACTACACACCCAGAGTCCATGTCTTGATGACTCCTTCTCTCCCCCACAAAAAAGTAGAAAAAAAGAAATGTAAAAAATTCGTTTTAATTTGAAAACAATCTCTTCTATACAGCCATGTAACTAGACAAAAATTATGGCTCATATCACCTACAAGAAATATAATATCTATTAGGGAGAGCTGAATATCTCTTCCAAGTTCACAAAATGCATTTGCTGCTCCTCTTCTTTCACCCCTAAGCAATGGTGTACCCCAAAGCCTGGGCCTTCGTCATTTAATCATATCTTTGCTATGCTTGTAGACAGGAGACCAGCATAACTGTCATCTGAGAGGCTTCATCCAGGAAATAATGGAAACAGTTGCACAGACCCACAGTCAAACAAACATTAGGCAGAACTCTGGGAATCTTGTGGAAGAGTTACAGGAAGGATTGGAGTGGTAGGAGACCATAAGAAAACCTACATAGTCAGCTCACCTGGGACTATGGGGCCTCATACAAACTGAACCACCAACAAATGAACATGCCTGGCCTAGCCCTGGGCCTCTTACACATATGAAACTGATGGGTTTCTTGTCCTCAAGTCAGTCCCCTAGCAACTAGAGCAGGAGCTGTCTCTGACTTGGACTCTGTTGCCTCCCTTTGGATCCCATATTCTTATCCAGGGCTGCCTTGTCTTGCTGCAGTGAAAGAGAAGGTCCTTAATCCTGATATAACTTGATGTGCCTGGGTGGGTTGGTTGGGGGAAGTACAGGGAAAGTGTTTGGGAGTTTGGGACTGGCAAAAGATGAGGGAGTAGGGTTGTGAGTGGACTGTAAAATGAACAAATAAATAAATTAATGAAGAAAAAATGTTACTGACCTATAGTCATCAAAGTGACAAGATCATGAAAAAGTTGAGGGAACTGTTCCATACTGAAAGAGACTAAAGAGATAAAAAAAAATGAAACACTTAAATATACCAGCTTCTTTTGACATTTTTGTGAGTAATAACATAGTCAATAAAACCCACATTAAATGGAATATTATGTCAACGTGAATTTCCTATTTTGATAACTGCATTGCCATTATGTAGGACAACATTCTTGTTTGCATAAAATTGACACTAAACCATTCAGAGTGACAGGGCATAAGGTCAACAGCTTCCTCTCAAAATGTCCAAAACAGCACTTAACTGTGTACCATACTTGGAACTTTTTTCAAGTTTGTTATTGTTTTAAAATTGTTGTGGAGGAAGCTGGGCATGGTCTTTAACCCCAGCAATTGGAAGGAAGAGGAAGGCGGATCTCTGTAGGTTCAAGACCAGCCTCTACTACATAGGGAATCCCAGAACAGCCAGCCAGGGTTCTGTAGAGAGAATTCTCAAAAAAACCCTAAATAAAATTATTTTAGGGGGAAGAACAATGTAACTGAAAACTGAACAAGATTAAAAACAAAACTGAATCTCCACGCTAGCAGTCTGGGTAAGATTATGTCTGTAAGAAACTGACAAGTGAAATGACATGACATTTTGGAGCAGCAAGAATATTCTCTAAATAAAGCCCAATGTCGTCTTTGTGTGTGTGTGTTCATGATGCTGGTGAAGCATGCATACTAGGGAACACATAGGAAGGTTAGAAGACAACTCTGTGCAATCACTTCTTGCCTTCCACCTTTTCATAAATTCAGGGATTGAACTCAGGTCTCCAGGCTTGCCCAACAAGAGCTTTTATCTGCTGAGCCATCTCATCGACCTGCAAGCGGTTTTTTAAGTGACCTCAATTAGGCAGTAGTGAGAAAAAACTGGGAAGAATCCCTTCTCTGAAACAAATTCTTAGGAATGAATAAATAATAAACATTGGTACTCTAGTGCTACCAACGACTAACAATCGGCAAACACAACCTAAGCACCTCCAGAGACAAGGGGATGCAGGGCTGGTAGCTAAAATTCCTTGCAAGTGTAAAACTGGAATTACCCTGAAATAAAAGAGCTTTCCCAAGTCTATAGTAACCTTGTTATTATGTCCTGGTTATCTATACATAACAACACAAAGAGATAAAAATAAGAAAATAAGCCTGCGTGAACCGTGTATACTCCTGGTTGTGCAAGTCCATTAAAGTATAAACAGCAGTGTATCTGCCAAACTGTTCCTTATGAAGAATTCTCGGACAAATAAACGGAACAATCAAAACTCATGAAAGCCCAGTGAGAGAGAGCACTGGCTCTCTTTACCCAAGAGTCTGGCTGTCTACTTAAGAAGAATCATTTCATTCTGGAATGCTGGCATATACATCCTGAAAAAAATAATGTTCCTAGAAATGTGCATGGATCCTTTAGCCTTTCCAAGTACGCTGATTTCTTTCAGCCCAGATGTGTAAGCTCCAGAGCAGGGGGGAGGCAGCACCGGACTCTCTGCTCTTACTTTCCAGGAGGACTGGTCCCAGCATCACTCTTCCTCAGGATGCAGGGCACAAGTGTATCCCTAGGAACTCCACACAGTGTGGTCCTGCCCTCCCAACTCAGGCGGCCCGAGGGCGTGGCTCCGGGTAGCAACAGCCTCCACAGAAGCTCATGGAGGAATTCGGGCAGGCTCTCCCGACCCGGCCAGCCCACCAGCCTCCAACTGCACAACCCTGGCCTCCTCCACAACCGCCGTCCTGCGGGTCCCTCACATATGCCGACAGCCAGCCAGACTCAACCGCTCCGAGATGGCCGACACCCGTGGACCCGCCGCTCCTCCACCGCGGGACACAACCGTCTCTCCTCCTCGCCTCCCAGCCAGGACGCCAGGCCCAGCACCATCTAGCCCAATGGATGGCTGCTAGGGGCGGAGGCTGAGCCCAGAGGCGGAGGAGGGGGAGGAGCCCAGGGCAGGGACAGAGCCCGAGGGGGCGGAGGCGGAGCCCGGGGCGGAGAAGGGGGAGGAGCCCGGAAGATGAGGGAGGCGGAGCCCGCAGTAGCAGAGGCGGAGCCTAGTGGAGGCGGAGGCGGAGCTCGGAGCGGAGACGGGGAGGGGCCTGGAAGCGGAGAAAGGCGGAGCCCTGGGAGGTGAAGGCGGAGCCCGGGGGAGGAGGGACGCGGAGCCCGGGGCGGAGGCGGAGCCTAGGAGGCACCCGCTCCACACCCTTACCTGGCTTCTCCTGGTCTCAGCCTACCATGATGAAGTAGTCCACTAGCTGAGCCATGACCGCCGCCATCGTGCCAGGGAAGCGGGTTCCGGTCCACCAGCCCTCGCCGCCACCGCCCACCAGGCCCAGGAGAGCCCAGCGTTTTCCCTTTAGCGTCTGTAGCCATAGCAACGGCGTTTACGCCAAGCTTGACAATGGAGGCGCGCACTGCGCCTGCGCTGCGCCTCGCGCAAGCCCCTCCCCCGCCCCATCTGAGAGGGCTCGGCCTTCGGGTTTCCCCGAGGCCGCTTGGACCCTGGGCTCAGGAAGTGGGCGGCTGCTCCGAGGGGGAGCTCTTAGAGTCCGCTCTCTGCCTCAACGCCCCCCTCCCCTATTCTTTATTTTCCTCTATCAGGGGTCTTTCCTTCCGCCTTCTCTCTCCCTTTTGCAGTGGGAGGAGAAGGGCTTGGAGGATCGTGAGGTCACTGGAAAGCTTGCTTTTTGCTGCCTGCTTGCCACTGGCCGCGCAGCAAAGATTCTCCCGCCCTCTGCTGGAAGCTTGTAATTTGCACCACCGAGGCTTTCTGGCTGCACGTTTTCTGTTTATGTTGTGCAGATTGGGATTTTAGAAACATGCCACCGAGCTGGCCGGGGGGGAAAAAGACTTGAGCAATCTTCAGAGACACCTATGGTTTCTGGGATTCCTGGGCTGGGAGCGTTCACCTTGGGCTTTCCTCTGAGTGCCCAAGAGAGTTGGGTTCCACCTAAGAACAGGGCATCCCAGGGATCCTCCTGAAATGGTCCTGTCGCTCCCCAGGGAGCCCTGCCCACCTGAATTTCACTGCTTTTTTGTTTCAAAGCTCTGGTAGCTGAAACAGGTATTAACTTCCAAGTTGCTCTATTGCAAAAGTGCAATCAGATAAATTCATGGGGCTCTTTGTCCAGTCTAGAGATTATCCTAGTCGATTGAGTTTATTTTTTATTTCTTTTTTATTTTTTTTAATTTTCATTAGTTACAATTTATTCACTTTGTATCCCCCCTGTAGCTCCCTCCCTCCTTCTCTCCCAATCCCACTCACCCTCTCCCTTCTCCACCCATGCCCCTCTGCCAGTCCACTGATTAGGGGTGGTTTTCCTCCCCTTCATTCTGATCCTAGTCTATCAGGTCTCATAAGGACTGGCTGCACTGTCTTCCTCTGTGGCCTGGTAAGGCTGCTCCCTAAAGGGGAGGTGAACAAAGAACAGGCCAGTCAGTTCATGTCAGAGACATGCAAAATCCATACACATAAAATAAACAATCTTTTTATACTTGGAATAAATTTATATATCATAAACGTAGATATACACTCCATTGGCATTTAATATATCTCACCATTGGACAATGAATACAGCTGTCTTGTTTCAAACCATTTTCATCACCCACCCAAAATCCATTAAATATACACTACCATTTCTCTCTCTAGGCCCTGGCAATAACCACTCACTTTCTGATTCTATGGGTTTGCCTGTTTCTTATAACTTGAATTAATCTTGTCTGGAATATTGTTTCCTAGCTTTTGGGGTTTTGCTTTTGGGTTGGTTGGTTGGTTGATATTTTGAGTGAGGGTCTCTCTGTGTAACCTTGGATGTCCTGGAACTCTCTTTGTAGACAAGGCTGACCTTGAACTCACAGAGATCTGCCTACCTCAGCCCCCTGAGTGCTGGGATTAAATGTGTGAGCCATCACACCACCACCTGGCTTTTTTCCTAGTTTTATCCATGCTCTATCATTAGTGCTGCCTTGTACTATATCAGAGCATCAGTACTGCATTCTCCTTTACTGTTGAATAACCCTCTTCTCTATGTACAAATCAGGCCTTGCTTATCCACTGGTGATTTAGAGCATTGTTTCTGTCTAGCGCCATGACCATGTATAGAAAATATGTGAGTGGGGCTAAAGAGATATCTCAGTGGTTAAGAGTACTGGTTGCTCTTTCAGAGGTCCTGAGTTCAATTCCCAGCACCCACATGGTAGCTCATAACCATCTGTACTGAGATCTGATGCCCTCTTCTGCCATGCAAGTGTACATACAGATAGAGCACTCACATACATAAAATGAATAAATCTTAAAAGAAAAAAAAAGTGCCTGAGTACCAGTTTGCAATTCTCTTGGTATATCCTTAAGAGTAGCACTAATGGACAGTAGTAAATTACATATGGTAATGATTTTACCTACCAACACTGAACAAGAATTCTAACTTTATTTCTATCTTTATATCTTTGTCAGCAGTTGTTTCCTTTTTAAATATTATAGATATCTTAAGAGGTATAGATTACTGTTTGTTTGTTTGTTTGTTTGGGATTTTGTTGTTTTGCTTTACTTTTTTAGCTTGTTTAAAAAAAGGGGGTTTTCTCTGTGTAGCCCTGGCTGTCCTAAAACTCACTCTGTAGACCAGGCTGGCCTCATACTCAGAGATCTCTCTGCCTTGTACTCCTGACTGAGTGCTGGGATTAAGAGTGTGCCACCACTGCCTGGCCCAATAAGTGTGAATTATTAATTTATGCTGTTGCTCTTAAGACAGGGTCTCACTAGAGACCCAACTAACCTGTGACCTAGTTTACTCTTGTACTCTGGATCCTCCAGCCTAATTTTCACCCCCAATACTGAGGTTAACAGCATTGAATTAACCACCAGGCCTAGCTGAGTAGATGTCTTACTGTCCTCCTGATTTATATTTCTTTAATGACTCATGGTGTTCAGCATATTTTCCTCTGTATGTCTGCCATTTCTAAATCTTCCTTGGAGAAATATCTATTCTAGTCCTCTGCCTAACTACACCTTTACCACACCCTGCTGAGGTGTCTAACCCTTGGCTTCCCCCATGCTAGGCAAGCTCTGTTGTACTGAGCCATATCCCTAGCCCAGCCCTGTTTGTTTTTGTTGTGTTTGTTATTCTAAAAACTAGACTTCTGTCAAATAAAAACTCTGCAGACTTTCTTTCTGTAGACTGTCATGTTATCTTCTTGATATTACACTTTGGTTCAAAAAAGTATTTTACTTTGATGAAGTCCAAAGTTTTATTGGTTTTCTATGATTTTTGTGTCATATTTAAAAATTAATTATTGAATTTAACATCATGAAAGTTCACTTCTATGTAACCTTTACACACTTATAGCTCTTATATTTTGGCCTTTGATCCATTTTGGGTTGACTTTATAATGATAGGGTTCTCATTTTATCTTTTTTAAAAGATCTATGTTTATTTTGTGTGTGTATAACTCTTTGTGTGTACGTATGTATGTGTGTGCATGTGATGACCAAAAGAGAGTGTCAGAGACCCCAGATCTAGAGGGAGAGACAACTGTGAGCATCCAGCATGGATGCTAGGAACTGAACTTAGTTCTTTGGATGAGAATCAAGTTCTCTTAACCACTAAGCCATCTCCCCAGCCCCCATTTACTCTTTAAATGCATATTGTTTAAATTCTCTTTGAAAATATTGACATTAACCTGAGGTAATCATTGTTCATCTAATCATTGTTCTACTAATACTAAACTACATTCCCAACTTGCAAGTTTATTTTAATTTCTTTCTTTTTCTTTATCGAAGTTGTTTTCCAAATCTAGAATTGAGAACTACCTTCTTGACTATGTTTATTCTATTAATGTCTTAGATAGACTAGTGGACATTTAAATGGCTGTTTTGTAAATGAAGTTTTCCCATGACATAAGGTAAAGGCCTAAAAGTACTGTGTGTTTCTATCTATGCATGAACACATTAACATCCACTGAAGATATACTTTGGTTTCTCACCTAACAACTGCCAGGCTGCTGAAACTAATAAGCCTGGACAGGACAGCCTGATTGATGAGGCTGGCTAAAGGCCATTCCACCCCCTAAGATAACTACCATCATCTTTCACTAAAAAGGGAGAGAAAAATCCAAGTCCAGATTTGTTTTGCTGAGGGCTGGGAGCCTCAAGTGATAAAGCTATGCAAGAGAGAAGACAGCCTTTCTTGCCTTACAAGACAAGATGAAGCTGATTCCTAGTGTGGGGGGATTTCTCAGCCTGATACTCCCCATGTGGACTGTGGTGGGGTAAGTGGTTTCACTGTACAGTCATTGCCAATGCTTGCTGTGGTTAGCCACTACAGTTTAGGCAGGCAGTCTGAGAGTTGGATTTGATCACATTTCCTGCAGCCACAACCAGGGCTCCTTCAGATTTCTTCTCCCAATCCATAACTTAGGAGACTGAGAGATGTGGAAATTTCCCTGATGACTGCCATATCTCAAAACACACAGTTGCCTAAGCAAAAATCTCAATGACTGCTACCCTCGATACTGGCCTTTCACTCAGGCCCACATTCGTCTTTCAGTCCTGTTGCTCCTACTTCCCACATGTCCATTTCACACTCACATCATTGTCATTTCCCATCTTGATAGTTTATAATACCTTCCTTACCCTTTTCCCTCTTCATTGGTTCCATGTGTGTAAAAAAATGGCTTTTTATATGTAAAACTTATTTTTTAAAATCAGGTTTTACTTATCTCAGGCTAGCCTCAAAAATTCCAAGCACATTAAGATGATGTTGAACTTCTGATGCCCCTGACTGCACCTCCTTATTAGGATTACAGGTGTGTACAAAACACGAGGTTTGATGGATGCAAGGCAAGCACTTTACCAACTGAGCTATGTTCCAAGTCCTTATATAGAAAACCTAAAGACAAAAAGCAAGATATTGACCCAGTCTTAAAATTAAGTCTGTAAGCCTGGAGCAGTGGCACACACCTGTGAGCCCGCACTCAGAGAAGCAGAGGCAGGTGGGTCGCACTGAGTTCAGGGCCAGCCTGGTCTACACAGAAAAGCCCTATTTTGAGAAAAAAAAAGTTAGTGTACCAAGCACACATTTTCAGTTTGAACTATGTTTGGAGTGCAGGAAAGAGAAATCCAGAGATGGCTGACAGACTGTATCTTAGGCCATTGTGTCTTGACATTTTTTTTTCGAAATATCTGGGACTGCAGTGGTCACAGTGGTACTGAGAGGCTTTGCAGGCTGTTCTTATATAGACTGAATATTTGGTACACAGGCCTTGGTTACATAATTTGCAGAGTCCAGTGCAAAACAAAAGTGAAGGATCCCTTGTTCAAAAGTTAAAGATTTCAAAAGCGTTAGCAGAGCATTAGAACAAAGGTGGGCTCCTCTGAGTGCAGATCCCTAGTACCTGAACAGGGTATGTTTCCACAAAGCTGACTCTGTTGGTGCAGTCTGTGTGCATGCTGGAGTAGAGAGGGGGGGTGGTTGCTGGGAATTGAGCTCAGGACCTTTAGAAAAGTAGCTAGTGTTTTTAACCTCTGAGCCATCTCTTCGGCCCATTTTTTTTTCTTTTTTTGATTTTGATTTTTATGTCTATGAGTTCTCTACATGCATATACACCTGCATGCCAGAAGAGGGCATCAGATCCCTGTATAGTTGGTTGTGAACCACAATGTGGTTGCCAGGAATTGAACTCAGGTCCTCTGGAAGGACAGCCAGTTCTATTAGCCTCCAAGTCATCTCTCCAGCCCCAATATTCTGCTTTGGTTGTTTGGTATTTTGGAGATAACAACAAAACCTAGAACCACCTTGTGCATTCTTAGCACATGATTTACCACTGAGCTACATACCCCAGCCTCAAAACAATCTCTAGTTGTTCTAGTCTTGTCATTATTGTTGAGATGATCTCACTACATAGCCCAAGTTCACCATCCTTCTGCCCCAACCTCCTAAGAGCCAGGATTACAGAAGTGTACCATTACACCCAACACTCAAAACTATTGTTTCTAAAGTGTGTGTGTGTGTGTGTGTGTGTGTGTGCATATTTTCAGCTTTTAGGAACTTTATTTTCATTCCACCTTTTCTGTTTGCACAGGTTTCTGCAGAGGAGCTCAGGACCCCTCAGGGGTGGCTCCAACCCAATCAATGGCCTATGCTGTGGGAGCTGTTCACCAGTCCTCAGTGTCTGGCTGGACACTCCAGTCTTCAGTAGGGAACTTCTGGATGGGTACAGAGGGCACCTGCATACCCTCAGACCGGTCTGCCACCTCGGGATGAGCGACAGTGAACTCAGGAGCTGGCACAGTCCATTCACCCTGGAATTCCTCCTCGGTCATGGCCTTCTCAGCAGCAGCCTGCTATTCTTTCTCAGTCTCCTCTGGGTATATGTAGAAGTAAAGATCAAGCATAACCTCCCATGACTGCTCACAGAAGATAGTGCCATGCATGAGGTGTACTTCCTCGGCCAGCATCCACCACTGAGTGAACTCCCTTGTTACGTGGATGGCAATGTTCACATAGTGCAGAGAATCTGTCTTGCACTGAGCAATGGTAGGCAGGTTGACCTAAGCAGCCTCTGGGAAGGGCTGGTTTCAGCCCTGAGATCAGTTACCACTAGAAGCCATGGCTCCCTGAAGCTGCTTGCATCTGGTTAGTGAAGATCCCAGGTGTGAAGGGGGCAGCAATTGGAGTGGCTACAGTGGTAGCGGCAAACTTCAGCACAGCTTGCTCACCAGTGTTCCTGGAGGCGATGACACTGCCATCAGCAAGGTTCTCAATGGCAACAATAGCCTGAGCTGCAAGCAACAGGTCCTTTTCAGATTTATGATGTAGATACCATCACTTTCCTTTTGTAGATGCATTGCTCCATCTGAAAGTCAAGGTTCCTGCCACCTAACTGGGTTCCTGTGGCAAGGCACTTGAGGACATCCTCCTACTTCATCTGCAGGACATCAAGGGCTCAGAACATTGTGTAAGTTTCCCCTTTAAATTATGCTGGGAATCAAGAACAAGACCATATGGACCCATCCACAGGCAGTGCATAAAAGTGTGTGTATGTTTAAATTTTTGTAATCTTACTATTAAGTTTATAGGACAAAAAGATCTTTGAGATAAGTGTACACTAAATCATTTCTATCCTATTTTCAAACCACTTGTCTTAGTTACTTTTCTATCACTATGCTAAGATATCATGACCAAAGCAGCTTATAGAAGAAACAGTTGTTTGGGTACTTAGAGTTTCAGATGATAAGTCCATGAATATCATGGCAGGGACCATGGTGGCAGACAGTAATGGCAGACAGAGCACCAGAGAGAACAGTGGTTCAGAGCTTACATCCTGATCTATAAGTATGAGGCAAAGAGCTAACTGAGAATGTGTGGGATTTTAAAACCTCAGAGCTGACCCACAGTGACACACCTCTTCAACAAGATCACACTTATTTTTCCAAAATTGTTCCACCAATGGGAGACCAGATTTTCAAACATATGAGATAGTAGGGGTCATTTTCATTCAAAGAACTACACTCCTCAATAGCTTCCTATGTAGCCAGGAATTAAGATAAAAATTTGAATGTCCCAAAGCATCTCAGGCACTCAGATTCTTGTGCTGTTTTGTTGTTGCTGCTGCTGTTTTGTTTTTGAGACCGAGTTTCATATAGTCCAGGTTGACCTTCATTCCTGACCTCCCTGTTGCTCCATTTACAGGCATGTGTCACCACACTTGCTTTATGATAGTTTTTGTTTTGTTTTGTTTATTTGTTTGTTTGTTTTGGTTGGTTGGTTGTTTTGCTTTGCTTTTCAAGACAGAATCTCCCTGTGTAGCTTTGCCTGGACTGGACTAGCTCTGTTGACCAGGATGGCCTCAAAATCACTGAGATCCAGTGTGTGCCACCATGCCTGCTGACCTCTTTTTTTTTTGAGGGGGTATTTTTATCTTTTCTTTAGATGAGTGATAAGATTATTTTACTTGTATGTATATAAGTGTACCACATGTGTGCCTTATATCCCAGGAGGCCATATGGCATCAACTTTTCTGTAACAGGAGTTACAGAAGATTGTGAACCACCATGGACATGCTAGGAACTCTGCAAAAAAAAAAGTAGAGAATGTTTTGCTTTGTTCTAAGATTTATTATGTATACAATGTTGTGTTTTCATATACACCTGCATGCCAGAAGAGGGCAACAGATTTCATTGTGAGCCACCATGTGGTTGTTGGGAATTGAACTCATGACAAAAAGCAGCCAGTCCTCTTAAGGAATGAGGCATCCCTCCAGCCCCACAAAAAATACAGAAAAATACAGAAAGTATTTTTCATCACTAAGCCATCTCTTCAGCCCCTCTGGCTTCCTCTTTAATCTTTGTTATTTCTTTTTGAGAAGCACATGGTGGGAGTGTAGCTCAGTTGATAAGAGGTGGATCAGACGGATCAGAAATTTAAGCTGTTTAGTATAAGGCCAGGCTGGGGTACAGGGGACCCTAACCAAGTAATAATAATAGTAATAACTATAATACGCTTCAGGTAAAAGCATTATTTGGCGATCATTGTTCCAAGCCAGAGCTAACCTCATGTCACCAACTTTCCTCAGAGAAAAAGCAAGGAGGCAACATGGTCCAGCCCAACAGGATTTTCTGCATACTGATCCCTCTCCAACCGAGATTTCCCAGCCAACCATGTGGAAATGTGTGCTCCCACAGGAGACCAGAGGTGCCCCAGCTTGTAGCGCTGGCAGTATGGGGCAGGCAAAGTCACAATGGATCACAACTGTTTTGTCACCAGCCCACTGAGACCATCACAAGCAAACAAAACCGCAAAAGAACAACACAAGAAAAAATGCACTGGGTACAATGCGTGCAAAGAAAATGGAAGAAGAAAATACCAAAACTCAAAACAGTGACCTGTCTCTCTATGGGCCCTCTATCCTGTTCCATAAGTGGTGACCTACACCGAAATCAGGATCCAACCAACTACACCAGAGTTTGGAATGGTGTCCTGCATTCAGCCAGACCAGAGAATGACGCAGTAAAATATCTGTTGATCTCTACCAGACCAGAGTCCAAACACCAGCCAAACTCTGCCAGACCAGAGACCACAGCAGCAGCAAATCTCGGCCAGATCACAGTCCAGAGCAGCATCCAAACTCTGCCAGACCTGAGGCCAGAGTAGTGGCTAAGCTCTGCCATTCCAGAGACCAGAGAACATTGGCAGAGGTGCCAAGCCTGGGGCTCCACATACTGTATCCATCCTTTGGCACCTCCTTGCCACTCTCATGGGAGCCTGTGGAGCATAGTTCAAGCTTCCCTGAAATGGGAAAGAATCAAGTCTAGAGGGATAGAAGGATTCTGTCCCATGTCCTCAGTCAGTCTCAGAGACAAAAAAATGGCAACAAGGGACAAAACAGTTAAACAAGACACAAACAGCTAGATCCCATTGCTTGTGCAGCAGAAAAATACACAGAGCTAGACAGCAGATTCCACCATTCCTGCAGTGGAAAAAAATGAAAGTAGGATATCAGAGAATCTCTGCTACAGGAGATACCTGCATTGTCCTTGTCCAACGATCCAGAGATCACAGAAAACTGGGTACTCTACCACCCTTTACAGATAGGGGCACATTCATCCTCTCTGAGGTCCAGAGATCACAGAAAACTCAGTACTCAATTACCTTTACAAATGTGCCTCTTTGAGGGGGGGTCTGGAAAGTCTTCCAGGCCCCCTCTGCCCCACAGCTGTCCAAAGCATCAGCTCTAACCTTTCTGACCACACAGATTACACATTTTGCCTCGAGTCTTGAAAAAAGAAACTACAGAAACACAGAGCCAGACACAGAGAGATACTGACAGAGTGCTCACTTACTGGCTGTTGTTCAGCTCCATGTGCTGGGGGTGCTTGGGAGACTTGGGAATCCAATATGAGAACCCATATGTTATGGCCAGCACTTAGGGTCACCAAAGATCATCAGGAGCTGGACCATATATGCAAGAGCAAAGAGTTTTATTTGGGCTTAAGCTGGGTCTCTCCATCATTACCAACACAATGGATCAGAGAGGAGAGCCCTGAGCAGCTGCATGGCAGGGTTTTGATTGGGGTCTGAGGAAGGACCAGGAAGTTGTAGTTTAACAGTTAAAGGATTGGGTGACATTCAGCAAGGGCAAGCTTTTTATCAAGTGATTGGCTAGCTAACATAACTCTAGGCCTCAGGAATGTTAGGTATTTTCTGTGTCATTGAATCTTCTACAAGGTTGGTAGGGTGCTCAGCACAATTGTCCCACTTTAAGATACTTTTCCATCCTTGTGGTTATCCTCAGACTGTTCCTTGGGTAGGGAATCTTATGACATGGCCCAATTCCTGGTGATCTTGGGGTAGAGTCACTAGTCTGGTGACCTTTAGGTGACCTTTTTTAGTCCTAGTTCCTGGTGATCTTTGGGGGTGTCAGGTAGGTTCTCTAAGTTCTAAAAGATCCATTTGGATTTTGTGGGGGTTGTAAATGATATGTCCTGTGTCAGAAAGCACTCCAATATCAAGCTATGATATAGAAGAGTAGAACTGATGATGTAAAGTATTTACTATTGCTGAGAAACTAGAATTTAGCCGAGGGAAAACTGCCTGTAAAACACTACACAAATAAGTAGTATGATAACCAGGCCTGTTAGAGATTAGGATCGGAGGATGCACATGTTTGCTGACCAGGATTATCTAGAAATGTGGCAGGATGAGTTCTTTTAATTTGTAATTTTCCAACGTGTATTTATTAATTCATGAATGTGAATGAAAACAGACCAGATTGGTGGGTGTACAATTTGGGTCAGGTAGCTTGATCCAGTGAATATTGAATTTCAAATTAATGGACTTTCCTATGCCCATATGTACAATCCTCATTGAAATAGTTCTGTCAGTTCAAATTTGAGCCACAGGCTAGTGGATAAAGCTGTGTCTGTCAGGTTACAGGTCTCAGCAGCTAATATTGTACACAGGGACAACATTAAACAGTATCTTATTAATGGCTTTCACTCTACAAGAGATTGACCTGTGTTTTTCAAAGTCAGTATGCTATGTGTATTTTTCAACTAAGAGGTTAAGATCACTGGCTGCTCTTTCAGAGATCACAAGTTTAATTCCCAACAACCACATGGTGGCTCACAACATCTATATGAAATCTGGTGCTCTCTTCTGGCGTGCAAGTGTACATGCATGCAGAACACTGTATACATAATAAATAAATAAATAAATAAATAAATAAATAAGTCAGTTGTTGGTATTACTAAATTTTATTTTGTTGATGAATCACTGCTCTAGTCTATTAGTTAATATTCTCTGATAATCCCCAGTCATTAAGAATTTCATTCCTTTTTCTTTAGTGCTTTGATTTTTGTTTTTGTTTAAAGCAATGTCTCCTGTAGATCAGCCTTTCACATGTTATGTAGTTTACACTTTATTTGAACACTGAATGCTACCTCTACAGCCCAGTGCCTACAATATAATCCTCCAACTCTTTTCAGGTGGGCCCTGACTGGTTAGTGTGAAGTAAAAGAGATCAGTGAATGAGTGTCCACTGACTTCCCTGGGTTTTGTTTGTTTGTTTGTTTGGAGCTGGGTGATTACAAATAAAGCGAGACCTGTGTAAGAATTGAGCTCACTGAGCTACTTTGAAGCTGGTGTTGTCACAACACAGAAAGGGAGGGGAAGAGGGAAGATGGCAATGATAATGGTAATCAATTTTAGATGGTCAGTAAATGTGAAAAGTGTATACTTAGGGCTGGGAGTTATACACAAAGAGAATCAAGAATATGGATTAGTTGCTGAACTTGTTTCTGGAAAGCAAATTTTTACAGTTACACTAGTTCAAACACAGAGAAGATCTGGACAAAGTGGGGTGGTAGTGCCTAGCAGGAATGCTTTCCCCTCCCCCCATTTGAAAATGCACAACCTGAGAGAGAAAAGGTGTGAGTAATATTTTGTGTGCTCTAATACATACTTGAATTCCCTGAAGAATATTGGACCATAAAGCCATTTTCAACTTTTAAAAATAATTTTTAAGATTATAATGAAATCGTTTCAACTTTCTCATTCCTCTCTACTCTTACATCTCAAAAGATGGGATAAATCCTTAAGGTGGCTACTTAACAATCAAAGCAGATTTGGCTGTCAGGTTCTCCCAGCATCCCTCAGTCCTTACCTGTTACAAGGTATGGGTGTCAAACAGAGTTCTCTAGCCCAGGAGTTAAGCTGCCCTCCTCCCAGCTGTCCTCCCTTATGTATTCTAACCGTTTTGGTTACCTGGTCTTTTTCATTTATCATTTATCCTCCTGGCCCTTTGTTCTGGCTCTCTACTTCCCTCTGTCCTCTCTTCTCACATAGCTCAGGGTCATGTCAACTCTAGACTGTCCCACATTTCCCTGTGTCTATCTATAATAAACTTTCTACTCCAACATACCTAGGAACAGCCACATCCTTTTTGTTTTATATCTCATTTTCGATGAGCTTAACTACTCCTTGATTCGAATTCATGGCCGTTTGTTTCTTTAATGGTTGTTACTGTTTGTCTTTGACTGAAGTTTCGATGAAGGACTTCCCAACTATGAGGTAGAGATGAATGCACTGGACACTGAGTGTGTAACATAAATTACCTGTATCATGGAAAATGAACAGGTGCCCTGGGAGAGTGGAAGACTGTATTTTAAATTATTTCCAAAATGAGGGTGTTGCAGGATTTGATCCCAGTGTGATTCCTTAGATTGTGAACTGTAAAAACCTGGGCTTTGTTTGGTATGGTTGAGCCCTAACACAAATCTTAATTCCAAGAACTTTCCATTTATTCTAAACAGGTGATTATGGTATGAATCCGTCAGCCCTGGAACATACCTTTAATTCAAAAGCTCCCTGTGCATAGGATTAAATAATGTTAACCCTAGGTCAAGAGGCAAAGCAAGAAGCCAGCTGACAGGGATTAAAGAGTAAGTGGAAATTTCAGCTGAAATGTATTTAAGACAGAGTGTAAAAGTGGAAGGAGTTTTAGCTTGGTAGCTATGGGGCTTTTTGAGCTTTGAGCTAGAACGCCTTTGGTGTTGGATCAGTTTGGCCTATCCCCCCTGAGCTGTCATCTGAACTGGTGAGCTTTTGGAGCTTTTTCCTCTTAGATGTGAGGTGAGTAGCAGGGTCAGATGGATGCTTTATCTGACTTTCTGAACTACCAGGTTTTCTCCCCAGTACCTAGCTCCTGGGTCTGTATTGGTAAACTCAAACAATTGGGATTTTCATTTTTTTATAACAACACTAGGGTTCTGTGAGCCCCTAGGGGTTGGGGCAAAGCTAGAATACCTCTGCTATCTGCATCAGTTGATCTTTTATACACTGGTAGAAGAGCTACTACTGTCCTGAGACTCAGCTGTATTGTCCAAGCTAATGAGAGAGTCTGCATGGGACTAGCAGTAAGGACCAACAGTGGGAGGTAGCTTATGGGTTTGTTCTGGGATTGTACTCTGATGTAGCTGTAGGGAGCTGTGAATGAGACCAGAGCCCATGCCATGGTGAGTGAGGGGCCATTGTTCCCAGGCCAGGCAGAGCAGGTCTGCTAAGCTATCACGGCCTATTCTGCTTTGACCGAGATGGGCTGTGTTTCAGACTCTGATTCTGTTGTTTTCCATGTGGTGACTTCAGCAGAGATCCTTGTCCTCTTACCCTTCTTGAGTGTTGACTGTTCAAGGAGGAGGGGACCCTGTGGCTTGGGCAGTAGAAAGTTGTGGTGCTTATAGTATCACTATCTAGTGTGCACACCCAGGCATTGCTTTTGCTGTGCATTAGATAGATAGATTGGAAAACTGAAAGTCTCATTTCTAGAAATGCCTCATGTTATATTCCACACATGGTTTTGTGTAACAAATTTTATAAATAGTTTTGAAAGTGGTAAAAAAAAAGTGGTGGTGGTCATCTTAAGCAATACTTGCTTATTTTTTTTAATTTATTTTTTACCTTTCAACTATCAATGAACACACTGGTGTAATTCAGGAAAATTGAATTCTTGGGTTCAAAAGGATTTTCTGAGGTGCAAAATTTTGTCCGTGTCAGGTGTGCCTGGTTTTAGATAAGTGAATAGGGCAGATTCCACATCTTGTGACATAATCCACACAGCAGGAAACATTAAATTATTCTCCAACTTTGTTTTGGGTGTGAGTGTTGGCAAGGGCAGAGATGTGCCTGAACCCACAAGGCGACATGAGGGACTGAAAGCCATAGCTCATCTTTTTGATCACCTCCACTTTCTAAGAGACATCCAGAACAAAAGGACTCTCTGGAAAGGACATTAGGAGTAGCTGCAAAGTCAAAAATATAACAGTTTTGGTGTACTTTGAGTTTGTCTTGTAGGAGTTGTGAAATCTGTGTTTATTTAATTTGTATTAAATTTAAAAAAATCAAAGATATCTCTGATCCAGTGTACATTTTTCATGTTAGAGTTTCTTTAGTTTTTTTCATGTAAAATTGGCTATATTTTAGGCTTATGTTTTTGGCTTTTTTCTCCCACAAATACTGAACATATTCTTGATTGTTGAAGTTTGTGGGGAGTACAGAAGTCACATCATGCCAGAAGATTTATGAGATTAGTGGCAATAGAGTCTTCATTTGTTTTCCTCTATTTCTTACCAGGTGGCTTTTCTGATATTAGAGTTAGAGATTTTGGATTGTCCTTTAGCAAGCACATAAAGACAATTTGCACTTATGTCTGTAAAAGGCCGAAGAGACAACATTAAGGTGAGTGATACCACTTGACCAGTTACTCCTTTTCTTTGGGCATATTCTTTTGGTGACATATTCTGTCCTTTTTCTTCAGAAGTTTCATGTGGTGGTCCAGTGGTATCCATATTATTTAGTTGGATGTTTTTATTCTCCTGAAAAGATTACATCAAAACCCTGCCCCATACCCATTTTTTATTTAAGAAGAAATCACTAGTCTTTATAAGTTTGTTTGGACTCAATGACCAAGGTCTCTGATGAAGAGTTACCTCTGCTTATTCAGAAGATCTCTACTATTCAAATCTTATCATTATCAATTTTGATAGGATCCACCTTTCTTTTCCTGTTAAAACATTCTGTTTTACCAGTGAAGACACAGTTCAGTAGTTTCTCACTGTCTACTCCTTTTAGTTATGTTTACTTCTTTTTTTCTAGAGTATTTAGGTGTGCTGTTAAGTTGCTACTAAGAGATCTTTCTGATTATTTTTTTCTGAATGTACTTAGTGCTATGAACTGTCTTCTGTTCAACATTTACATTGTGTACTATAAGTTTTGATATGCTGTGTATTCATTTCATTTACTTCTAGAAAGTCTTTAATTTCTTTATTTCAGTTTTGATCCATTTTTTATTCAGTAGAGAGTTGTTGAATTTCTATGAGTTCGTAAGCTTTCTATTGTTTTTGTTATTGGTGATGTGCTGCTTTAAACCTTAGTGGTCTGATAGGATGCAGGAGGTTATTGCAAATTTCTTATATCTTTTGAGACTTCCACTGTTCAAGTATATCATCAATTTTGGAGAGCAATATATGATTTGCTGAGAAGAAGGAACAATCTTTTGTGCTTGGGTAGATGTTCTGTAAATATTATTTGGGTATATTTAGATTTTTGATGTTAGCTGGAGCATTTCTCTGTTCAGTTTGGTCAGGAGGAACTGTCCTTTGGTGAGAGTGATATATTGAAGTCTTTCCCTATCAGTTTATGAGGGCCAGGATGTGATGCAAGCACTGCAGAAGTGTTTCTTTTATAACTTAGGTGCTCTTAGGTTGGGAGCATACATGTTAAGTATTGAAATGTTATATTGCTGGATTTTTTTAATACATCATGTCCTTTGCCATCTTTGATTAGGTTTTTGAAAGCTGTTTCATTGGATATTAAAATTGATATACAAGCTTGATACTCCAGTCCACTTATTTAGAATATCTTTTTCCAAACCTTTACCTTGAGATAATGTCTATCTTGATGTGAAGCTGTGTTTTTCTGTATTTAGAAAAAGGGTGGATTCTATTTTATCATCCATTTTGTGAGTCTGTGTTTTTTTATTGGTGAATTTGGGTTAATGTTATTAAGAGATATCATTGAACAGTGATTGTTATTTTGGTGGTGGTGGTGGTTTTAGCACCTTGAGTGGGGCTGTATTTATAGATACATATTATTTAAAATTGACTTTTTTATGGAACATCTTATTTTCCCCATTTGGTGATTGAAAGTTTCTGGGCATAGTTAGTAATTTGTGTTGGCTTCTGTAGTTTTTTAGAATCAGAAGCACTGTGTCTAAGCCCTTCAACTTCTAGCATTTTTACTGAGAATACAGGATTAATTCCAATAGATCTGCCTTTTTTTGGTTGGTTTTTGTTTGTTTTGGTTTGTCTGATTGGTTGGTTAGTTTGGTTTCTTTGTTTGTTTTTAGTTGCAGCTTTTCATATTCTTTCTTCATTCTGTATATTTAGAGTTTTGATTATTCTCTGGTAAGAGGACTTTCTTTTCTGGTCCAGTGTCTTTGATATTTTGTATGCTTCTTGTGCCTTGATAGACATCTTCTTCTTTAGGTTAAGAAATTTTTCTTGTATGATTTTGTTGAAAATGTCTTCTGGACCTTTGATCTCATCCTTCTTCTTCTAATCTGATTATCAGCATGTTGTGTGTTGTCATACTGTCCCGTAAATCCTGAATGTTCCCTGAAAGTTTGTATGTAGACAGGCTGGTTTTGAACTTACAGCTCTAACTCCACTCAAGTGTTGGGCTTAAATGTAGGCCAACATGCCTGGCATCAACATCACCATCATTGGCTGCTGAGCATGGAATATACGGATTTAGGTATTTATTTTGTTTTGTTTTGTATATGTAAGCATAGGTTATTGTGTTGATCTTCATCAACATCTTGCATTTGAAATATTGGCAGGGAGTATATTTAATTTCTTGGGATGGCATTTATTCATTGACACTAACACTATCTGAGCTTTCTGAGACATTGAATTGTGGGTTTGTGACGCTCTTCTTACCTGTTGTATTTTTTTATTTTATTCGTTTGTTTTATTCACATTTAATTTATTTTTAATTTAAATTTGTTTTTTTTAATTTATTCTCTGACATGAACTTGAGCCTTTGATTACCTCCTCCTAAGTGTTGCAGCCTTGCAATGCCACAGAGGAAGATGATGCAGCTATCCTTGATGAGACCTGATAAGCTAAAAGGGAAGGAGTTCCTCCTCAATTAGAAGACTAGAGAAAGGGAATAGGGGCAGAAGAAGGAGGGTGGGTGGGACTGAGAGGATATGAGGGAGGGGCTACAGCAAGGATACAAAGTGAACACATTGTAATAAATAAATAAATTAAATTAAAAATAATTTATTCACTTAACATCCCAATTGTAATCCTCTCTCTCATCTCTTCCTAGTCTCACCCTCCATTCTTCTTTCTCCTTTATGCCATTTCCAATATCTCAGATACAGGGAGCCCTCCTCTCCTACCATCTGAACCCAGCCTATCAAGTCTCACTAGGATTTCCTGCATCCTCATCCTCTGTGGCATAGCAATGCCCCCTCCACCAAGGGGAAGTGATCAAATAGCAGACAACAGAGTCCATGTCAGAGCAGGCACCTTCTCCCCTTACTACGGATAGAACATGGAGACTGAGCTTCCTATCAGCTACATCTGAGCAGCGGTCTAGGTCCTCTTCATGAATGGTCTTTGGTGGGTGCATCAATCTCTCCAAGTCCCCATGGGCCCAGATTTGTTGTCCTTGTTGGTCTTCTTATGGAGGTCCTGCCAGCTCTGGGTCTTTCTATATTCTATCCTCCCACTCTTTCCTATGATTCCCTGTGCTCTACCCAAAGTTTGGCTGTGAATCTTAGCATCTGCTTCGATCCCCTCCTGGGCAGAGTCTTTCGGAGGATATGTTTGTTAGGCTCTCATTCTCTTCCCTCTCCTCAGTCACTTCTGGTGTCGATTCTATTTGCCCTTTTGAATAAGACTTGACCATCTTCCATAGGGTACTCCTTTTTATTTAGCTCCTTTAGGTCTGTAGATTGTAGTATGTTTATCCTATATTATGGCCATTACCATTTACAAGTGAGTATATACCATGCATGTCTTTCTGGTTTTGGAATAACTCACTTAGGATGATCATTTTTAGTTCCATCTACTTGCCTGAAAATTTTATAATTTCCTTGTTTTTTTAAAATACCCGAGGTGCATTCCATTGTGTGAATGTACCACAATTTCTGTAAAACAATGGTTTGGTTGAGAGATGTGTAGTTTGTTTCTCTGTTATTGCCATTATGAATATAGATGCTATGAACACAGTTGAGCAAATATTTTTGTTGAATGGTGGAGCATCTTTTTGATATATTCCCAGGAATGGTAGAGCTGGGTCTTGAAGTAACACTATTTTCAATGTCTGAGAAAGCATCAGATTGATTTCTAAAGTGGTTGTATAAGTTTGCACTCCCACCAGCAATGGAGGAGTATTCTTCTTTCTCCACATTCTCATTAGCTTGCTGTCACTTCACGTTTTGACCTTAGCCATGATGGGTTTAAGATGGAATGTCATTTGCATTTCCATGATGACTACAGATATTGAGCATTTAATGTCCACCATTTGATATTCCTCTGTGGAGAAATCTCTGTATAGTTCTGTACCCCAGTTTTAAATTGGATTATTTGGATTGTTGGAGTTTAATTTCTTGAGCTCTTTATAAATATTGTTTATTAGCTCTTCCTGTTGTATGTAGGGTTGGTGGAGATCTTTTGTCAGGCTGTAGGCAGTCATCTTGTTCTACTGACAGAGTTCTTTGCTTCATAAAAGCTTTTTTCTTTCACGAGATCCTATTTGTTAATTCTTCATCTTCGAGCCAGTGTTCTTGGTGTTCTGTTAAGGAAGTTACCTTCTATGCCAATGAGATCAAGCTCTTTCCCAATTTTTCTTCTAACAGATTTAGTGTATCTGGTTTTATGTTGAGGTCTTTAGAACAACTTGGACTGTAGTTTGATGCAGGGTGATAAATATGGATCTATTTTCATTTTTCTACATGTAGACATCCAGTTAGACCAGCACCATTTGTTGAAGATGCTGTCATTTTTCCATTGCATGCTTTTGGCTTCTTTGTCAAAAATCAAGTGGCCATAGGTGTGTTGGTTCACTTATGGGTCTTCACTTCAATTCCATTCATCCACCATTCTGTTTTTATCACAGTACTGTGCAGTTTTTATTACTATTGTTTTATAGTAGAGCTTGAGATCAGGGAAGGTGATACCTAATGAAGATCTGTCTTTGAACATGATTGTTTTAGCTATTCTGGCTTTTTATTTTTCCATATGAAGCTGGGAATAATTTTTTCAAATTCCTTAAGAATTATATTGATATTTTGATGGGAATATCATTGAATCTGTAGATTGTTTTTGTTACAATGACAATTTTTACTATGTTGATCCTACTGATCCATAAGCATGAGAGATATTTCTATCTTCTGGTATCTTTTTCAATTTCTTTTTTGGGTTTTTTGTTGTTGTTGTTGTTCATATAGGTTTTTTACTGGCTTGTTGAAGATAACACCAAAATACATTATGTTTTTTTTTTTTTTTTTTTTTTTTTTTTTTTTTTTTTTTTTACTGGCTATTGTGAAGTGTGTTATTTTCCTAATTTTTTTCAGTCCATTTGTCCTTTGCATACAGGAGTGTATTTTTTTGAGTTTTCTTTTTCGTTTTTAGTTAACTTTATATCCAGCCACTTTGCTGAAGTGTTTTTCAACTGTAGGAGTTCCCTACAGTAGAATATTGGGGGTCATTTTTGTTTACTGTCATATCATCTGTGAATCAAGATACTTTGACTTCTTCCTTATCAATTTGTATCCCCTTAATCTCCTTTAGTTGTCTTATTGCCCTAGATAGGACTTCGAGTACTGTATTGAAGAGATTTGGAGAGAGTGTGTAGCCTTGTCTTGTCCCCAAGTCCAGTGGAATTGACTTAACATTTTTTTCATTTAGTTTGATGTTAGCTATATACTATTCTGTATATATTCTGTATATTCTGTATATATTCTGTATACTATCTTTACTATTTTTAGATATGTGCCTTTGTCCCTGGTCTCTCTAAGACTTTAAACAAGAATAACTGTTGGATATTGTCAAATGCTTTTTCAGCATCTAAGAAAATGGTCTTTTTTTTTCAATTTGTTTATACAGTGGATTACATTGATGGATTCCATATGCTTAACCACCCTTGCATGCCTGGGATGAAGCCTACTTGGTCATGGTGGATGACATCTTTGATATGTTCTTGGATTTGGTTTGCAAGTATTTTATAGAGTATTTTTACATCATTGTTCATAAAAGAGATTGGTCTGAAGTTCTCTTTCTTTTTGGGGATCTTTGAGGATTTATCAAGGTGACTGTGGTCTCACCAAAGGAATTTGGTCATGTTGCATCTATTTCTATTTTGTGAAATAATTTGGAGAATATCAGTATTCGCTCTTCTTTGAAGGTCTTGTAGAATTCTGCTCTGAAATCATCTGACCCTTGGATTTTTTTTGGTTGGGAGTATTTTGATGGCTGCCTCTATTGCCTTATTCACTATAAGGCTATTTAATATCTTTACCTGATGTTGATTCAACTTTGCTAAGTGGATTTTAAAGAGAATTGTATATTTCATTTAGATTTTCAAATTTTGGAGCATATAGGCTTTTGACATAAAAGGTAATGGTTCTTTGGATTTTCTCAGTGTATATTATATCTTTTTCTTTCAGACTTTGTTGATTTGGATAGTGTCTTTCCGCCATTTACTTAGTTTGGCTAAGAATTTGTCTGTGTTTTTTATTTTCTCAAAGAACTAGCTCTTGGTTTCGTTGATTCTTTGAATTATTATCTTTGTTTCTAATTTATTGATATCAGGCCTGAGTTTGTTTTTTCCTAGTGGTCTACTCTTGCTGGGTGTGTCTGCTTCTTTTTTCTTAGGTCTTTCCGGTATGCCATTAAGTTGCTTGTATGGGATGCCTCCATTAGCTTATGATGGCCTTTGTTGGTATTCAAACTCCTCTTCGGACTGCTTTCATTGCATCCCATATGAAGTTGAGAAATCTTCTATCAAGGTTTGTAAAATATTCTGTTGGTATTTTGATGGAAATTTCATTGAATCTGTACATTACTTTTGGTAAGATGTCCATTTTTACTATGTTAACCCTGCCAAGCCATGAGTATCGGAGATAGTTCCATATTCTGATATCTTCTTCTAATTCTTTCTTCAGAGACTTGAAGTTTTTTTTATATAAGTCTTTGACTTGCTTGGATATGGTCACACCAAGGTACTTTATGTCCTTTGTGGCTATTGTGAACGGTGTTGTTTCACAAATTTCTTTCTCAGCCCTTTTATCTTTTGTATACAGGAGGGCTACTGATTTTTTTTTGAGATAATTTTGTATCCAGCCACTTTGCTGATGGTGTTTATCATCTGTAGGAGTCCCCTGGTAGAAGTTTTGGAGTTACTCAAGTATACTATCATATAATCTGCAAATAGTGATACTTTGACTTCTTCCTTACCAATTTGTATCCTTTTGGTCTCCTTTAATTTTCTTCTTGTTCTAGCAAGGACTTCAAGAACTATGTTGAAGAGATATGGAGAGAGTGGGCAGCCTTGCCTTGTCCCTGAATTCAGTGGGATTGCTTTAAGTTTCTCTCTGTTTACTTGATGTTGGCTACAGGCTTGCTGTATATTGCTTTTACTATGTTTAGGTATGTGCCTTGTATCCCTGATCTCTCCAATAGTTTAAACATGAATGGATGCTGGATTTTTTCAAATGCTTTTTCAGCATCTAAGGAGATTATCATGTTTTTTTCTTTCAATTTTTTAATATTGTGGATCACATTAATGGATTTCCGTTTGTTGAACCACCCCTGCATACCTGGCATGAAGCCTACATCGTCATAGTGGATGATATATTTGATGTGTTCTTGTATTGGGTTTGCAAAGTATTTTGTTGTGTATTTTTGCATCAATGTTCATAAGGGAGATTGGCCTGAAATTCTCTTTCTTTGTTGGGTCTTTGTGAGGTTTAGGTTACAAAGTGACTGTGGCTTCAATGAATGAGTTTCGTAGTGTTCCTTCTGTTCCTATTTTGTGGAATAAATTGAAGATAGCTGGAGTTACCTCTTCTTTGAAGGTGTGGTAGAATTCTGCACTGAAACCATCTGGTCCTGAGCTTTTTGTGGATTGGAGTCTTTTGAGGAATGCTATTTCCTTAGTGGATAAAGGACTATTTTATTGATTCAGCTTTGGTAAGTGTAATTGATTAAGAAAATTGTCTATTTCATTTAGATTTTCAAATTTTATGGCATATAGACTTTTGAAGTAAGTCCTAACGATTGTTTGGATTTCCTTAGTGTCTTTTGTTTTGTCCCATTTTCATTTCTGATTTTGTTAATTTGGACAATCTCTCTCTGCCTTTTAGTTAGTTTAGCTAAGGGTTTGTCTATCTTGTTAATTTTCTCAAAGAACCAGGTCTTGGTTTCATTGATTCTTTGAAATGTTTTATTTATTTCTAATTTATTGATTTCAGTCCTGAGTTTGATTATTTCCAGGTGTCTCTTCTTTTTCGGTGTGTCTGCTTCTTTTTTTCTAGGGCCATTAGATGGGCTATTAGGTTGATTGTGTGAGATGTTACAAATTTCTTCTTGAAGGCACTTAGTGCTATGAACTTTCCTCTTAGCACTGCTTTCATTGTCTCCCATAAGTTTGGTTGTGTTGTGTCTTCGAATTCTAGGAAGACTTTAAGTTCTTTCTTTATTTCTTCCCTGACCCAGCTGTCATTTAGTAGTGAGTTGTTTAGTTTCCATGTGAGTGTAGGCTTTTTGCTATTTCTGTTGTTGTTGAGGTCCAGCTTTAGTCCATGGTAATTAGATAGGATACAAGGCATTATTTCAATCTTCTTATATCTGTTGAGATTCACTTTGTGACCAACGACATGGTCTATTTTGGAGAAGGTTCCATGAGGTGCTGAGAAGAAGGTAAATTCTTTTGTCTTTGAGTGTAAGATTCTGTAGATATCTGTTAGGTCCATTTGATACATGACCTCTATTAGAGATATTGTTTCTTTGTTTAATTTCTGTTGTTTACTTGTCCTTTGTTGAGAGTGGGGTGTTGAAGTTTCCCAGTAGTAATGTATGGGGATTTGTGTGCGGTTTAGGTTTTATTGATCTTTCTTTTACAAACGTGGGTATCTTTGTATTTGGAGCATAGATGTTCAGAATTATGATTTCTTCTTGGCGGAATTTTCCTTTGATGAGTATGAAATGACCTTCCTCATGTCTTTTGATTAATTTTGGTTGAAAATCTACTTTATTAGATATTAAAATGGCTACTCCTGCATGTTTCTTGGCTCCATTTGCTTGGAACCTTCCACCTTTCTATTTTGTGACTTAGATGTGTTTCTTGTATGCAACAGATTGTTGGGTCTTGTTTACATATCCATTCTGTAAGTCTGTGTCTTTATTGGAGTGTTAAGTCCATTGATGTTGAGGGAAATTAATGACCAGTGGCTGTTAGTTCCTTTTATTTTGATGTTGCTTGTGGTAGTGTGTTTGTGTGCTTGGTTACTTTTAGTTTTGCTCTAGTGACATTATTTCTTTCCTGTGTTTTCCTGAATGTAGTTAGCTTTCCTGGGTTGTAGTTTTCCTTCTAGGAGCTTCTGTACCCCTGGATTTGTGGGTAGGTGTTGTTTAAATTTGTTTTTGTCATTAAATATCTTGTTTGCTCCATCTATGATGACTGAGATTTTGCTGGGTATAGTAGCCTGGGTGGTCTTCTGTGTTCTCTTAGGGTCTTCATGATATCTGTTCAGGCCCTTCTGGCTTTCATAGTCTCTGATGAAAAGTCAGGTGTGATTCTTATGGGTTTGCCATTATATGTTAAGTTGGCCTTTTTCCTTTGCAGCTTTTAGTATTTTTTCTTTGTTCTGTATACTTACTGTTTATTATGTGGTGGGAGGATTTTCTATTCTGGTCTAATTTATTGGGTGTTCTGTAGACCTCTTGTATTCTTATAGACCTCTCTTTTAAGTTGGGGAAATTTTCTTCTATGATTTTGTTGAAAATATTTTGTGGGCCTTGGAGGAGGGAACCTTCTTTTTCCTCTATTCCTATTATTTTTAGGTTTTGCTTTTCATGTTGTCTTGGATTTCTTGGATGGTCTGTGTCAGGAATTTTTTAGATTTAACATTTTCTTTGATAGCTACATCTATTTCTTCCATTGTGTCTTCCACACCTAAGATTCTTTCTTCCATCTCTCGTAGTCTATTTCTTATGCTTACCTCTGTAGTTCCTCTTTTCCTCTCTAAGTTCTTTCTCTCCACAGTTTCCTCCACTTGTGTTTTCTTTATTTTTTTTCCAATTCTCTTATCAGATCTTGAGCCATTTTATTGATTTCCTTCACTTCTCTGACTGTATTTTCCTTCAATTCTGTCAGCTGTTTGTTCGAACAATCCTCTGTTTCATTAATATCTTTTCGTGATTTAAGTATTTCCTCTCTAAAGGCCACAAATTGTTTGGCTGCAACTTCCTGTATTTCTTTAAGGATGGCCATAATCTGTTTGACTTTATCTTCCTCCATTTCTTTGCAAATGGCAATAATCTGTTTGACTTTATCTTCATCTAGGTCTTTACGCAGTTTATTTTATTTTCCTCTATTATCCTGTTCATAAGCACAGATGTAAGGTCATCTTCTTGAATTTCATTTACCCTGGTGTGTCCAGGGCTGCTTGCCCCGAATAACTGGGTTCTGGAGATGCCATATTGCTTTGTCTTTTTGAGCTTTTACACTTGCCTCTACCCTTTTGGCTATCTTAGGTGTTGGGTGTTAGTTTCTGGTGCTTCCTGGAATCCTGTGGTGGGGATAATCCCCTTGGCAGGAAGATGATTTTTCCTGAAGGAGGCCTCCTCAGCTTTTGGGATACAGTCACTGAATAGCAGGTATTTTTCAGGAATTGCCAAAACTCACCACAGGCATAGAGACCTGAGCGGTAATTGTGGTCTTTGTTAGTCAAGGGGGCTCTCCTCTCACCCAGAGAAGTCCTGGAGACAGCTGTCCTGCTTCTGGCTTTCTTGCTGTAAAGTTAGTAAGCTGCAGCTGCAACCTGGGCACCCCATGGTTTGGTCTGCTTAGTTAGGGATAACTGGTCGTCCCTTGGAGCAGTATCTGGGGTTGATCTTGGGGATCCCAGGCTTCTGTATGTCTGAGGTTAGAGCTCTGTGCCCCAGTACCCAAGCAGTAATCCATGGCAGCTTGGCACTGCTCTCCCATGTGCAGCAGGAGGCTAGAGTCTGGAGCCTGTGAATAACCAGAAACTTTTCCAGAGCTAGGTGTCCTGAGGTAGGGCCAGATATTTTCCCCACCTTTGGGTTTTCTCCCAACATGAAGACCTAATCTGTGGTTTTTGACATGGTGTGTAGAATGGGTAGGCACTTGCCAGATGGCTACCAAGCTGGTGACTGGGAAAGAACCTGCGAACATTTCCAAGAATGTTCCCATTTGTGGTGGTGGTAGTGTGTGTGTGGGGGGAGTTGGCTGAGTGCTCTAAGCTGGGACCTGCTTTTTCCCTGTCTGTGGGTTTTACTCCAGACAGGGAAACCTATCCTCTAGTGTCCTGGGGCACACAGTTCTGTCTGTGATGGAGAATAGGGCATGCCGGTCTAGTGACTGGAGGCCCACTCAAGGCTGGCAGCTGTGCACCCACCAGTCTGCAGGATCTTTTCCAGGGATAGACTGGGTGACCTGAGGTCAGTCCCACTTTCTTCTTCCCTGTTTTTTTTTTTTTTTGACACTTGGCTCCCAGTCTCTGGTGCCCTGGAACACACAGTTTGGCCTGGGAAGGTGATCAGGACACACAAGTGTATCCTGAGCCTGGAATATTTTCCGGGTTCTCACTGAGTGACCTGAGAGTGGAACTGAGTGATCCCCACACCATGGAGTTTCCTCTCACCTGGGAAACACGATTGCTGTTGTTTTAGGGCCCAGAATTCAGTCTTTTAGTTGCTGTACCAATATTGCTGTCCTGTTCCTGTCCTGTTCCTGTTCTGTTCCTGTCCTGTTCCTCCTGGCAATGCCATCTTGGATTCCCTCTTTATCATCCCTTTCAATTAATTTTGGTTGAAAGTCTGTTTTATTAGATATTAGAATAGCTACTCCTGCTTGCTTCATGGGTCCATTTGCTTGAAAACATTATTCCTGCTGCAACATCCAAGAAATTTTCCCAGAGATTAGTGGGGTTCTCTGAGGTTGGACCCAATTGTTTCCCTCATCATTGGTTTTCTTCTTACCTAGGAAACACAGTCAGTGGTGTTTGGGGGCCCACAGATCCAACTATTGGTCACTGTGCAGTCTCTGCCACCCATCTTATCAGAACAGTGTGAAATCAGTCCAGCCATCTGGGATCTATTTTTAGTTTTTACTGAATATAAGTATTTTGATTGTATGCATGAATATGCATCTCTTCTGTGCCTAATCCTCACAGTAGTCTGAAGATGTCTTCAGAACTCATGAACTTATAGCAATTGAAAGTAGCGGGTCCCAGGTAAACACTAACAATTGAGCCCAATTATTTGCAAGAGCAGTAAGAGCTCCTTACTGCTGAGCCATCTCTCCTATCTTATGTGGCTCTTTTATGATCAGTATTTACACTGCTAATATTTTTGTCTTCTATTTTTACCTGTTTAAACATGCATTCCCTTTTAGTAAGATATCATTGCAGTTGCAGTTTAAGCTGGGGCAGTACAGATTTCTGGAAAATAAATATACAATAGGAGTGAATGTATAACTCCTTGTAGAAGCTTCAGTAAAGACCTCTGAGTTCTTTCAATATTTTGTGTTTGTTTGATTGACTTTTAGGGGAGGCTCTGTCTTAATATATAGGTCTGGCTGTCCTAGAACTCTTTGAATAGATAATGCTGACATCCAGTTCAATAAGATACACCTGCATCTGCCTCCTGAGTGATGGAATTGAAGGCATGACAGAATACACCCAGCTTGTCCACCATTTTTTGTAGTTAGTAACTGTTAATAAATTTCTCTGATTTGTACTTAGTATTGTTCATCTGTTAATTTCTCTCTCTCTGTGTCTCTCTCTCTATGTCTCTGTCTCTCTATTTCACACTCTTCTCTCTGTTTGTCTTTGTCCACATTAATTGCCATGTCTATTCCAAAGCTATATCCTCTTCAAAAAGTTTAGATATGATACAGTTAAAACTTGTTATTCCGTTTTCTTCTAAAATGACTTAGTGATAACATTAACACTTCTTTTTTAATAGAAAAGTTTTAATCTTTATTTTTAATCTATAGACTACATTATTTAGTAAGGAGGATATACAAAACAATGATCAAAGAATAATCACGTGTTCTATTCCTTTTCTTTTGTCTGGTCACTCAGAAATATGATGTTATTGGCTATGATTGTTGTTGCTTGCCACTCACATTATTTTTATCCATGTATTCACTGTAGTCCACTTTCCCTTCCACAATTATATGAGCCCCCCTCTTCACATACTGATATGCCACATCCCTGAGCCCTGGTCAAAACATAATATTCAGTACCATGTTGTCTTTTGACTGATGTTACCCATCTGTTCAGTTTCCCCTGATCAATACATCTCATTTATTGCTATATAAAATATCATGACTGTGTTTTGTCCTTCCACTTGTCTCATGACAGAGTCCTGACCTACTCACCCAAGTAACTGAAGATGATTCATAGATTGCTCAAGAACCCAACTAATGGCTACTTTATATTAATGTCTTACCAACTGATGAAACACAGGTTTTTGAAGCATGCCTTTTTTTTCAATCTAACCCTTAGGCTTTTTCATCTCCCCTACTGCACATCACGCACAGCACCCAACTATATAACAGTCACACTTCTGTGTCAGAAAATAAATTGAAGAAGCAGTAGAATTATATGATTATATTGACAATGAAGTATAAATTTATATTGTTGCCACTGTTTCTGTTGTACAAATGTTTGGCATATTTTAGAATTCAGTGACCTTCAATGATGTGCATGTGAAATTCAGCCAAGAAGAGTGGGCCTTGCTGGAACCTTCCCAGAAGCAACTCTACAAAGATGTGATGCTAGAGACCTGTGAAAACCTCACTGCTATAGGTAAGACTGCAATTTTTCTTTCACTTTTAAAATAAAGAGACAACTCTTACTTTGTTATTGATCCTCTTCTGTTATTCCAATTGAGAATGAGGAGGAATGAGGTAAATAAATCAGGCATGGTTCTAAGGATCACAGATCATAGTGATTTAAGTTTTGCCTTAATAATAACATGATATTTCCAATAATATATATTTTCTCATACTATATTTTAGGCTACAATTGGGATGACCATGATATTGAAGAACATTTTCAAAGTTCTACAAGTAATAAAAGGTAACTTTATGTGCATGTTGACACAGATGTAAATCTTAAATTTTAATGTGTCCTGGAAGTTTGGTGGTTTTTGTTTGTTTGTTTGTTTGTTTGTTTGTTTGTTTATTGGCTGCTTTTTATTTTCTGTTTTTGAAATATATTTTTTTCTGGGTATCTGTGATTTTCTTAGACTTACTTGTTAGACCAGCCTGACCTCAAAATCACAGAGATATGCCTGCTTCTGCCTCCACAAGTGCTGGGATTGAAGGCATGTTCCAGCACACATGGCTGTGTCCTGGAAGTTTTAAAGAAAAGCAACAGTGTAAAAACAGCACTACTTTAAGTGTACTGATGATCATTAAAATCTCATAATTCCATGTACTTCAATGTCAGGTATCTGATTTGTGTTTACAAGGCACTCCCCTAAGATAGAAGAAAATAAAACAATGTTGTAACAAAAATAACATTTGAATCATATGGACATTACAGCTACTGACTTGAACTGCCAATCTGTTTAGTCTCATTCTGTCTATTCAGATATTGTAAGAGGTATACACACTGAATTGGTGATCAGTATGTGTCCAAAACCTTCTAATAAGCAAAAGTTTCATAATAGACCCAGTGCTACTCATTTTCGTGCAGTAACATTGTAAAGTTTAGTGAAAGGAGCAGCTTATGAGAATCAAGAATATTGTTGTGGAGAAATCTTAATCCCTATATGACATGTCTATGATGAACAAAAAACAAAATGTTTTAATTCAATGTGGGAATCTTTATTATTTTTGTAAATTAAACTGGTATATCATATGTCAAAATGATTCTAAGACACAGGAACATAGGGTTATTGAAAGAAGCAGTGTCCCTGTCTTTCTCCAAGAACAATTGATTTGGTAGTAGTCCCCACTGTGAGTAAATTTTCTGAATGTGATAAATGGTTACTGTTAATTGGTTTTGCAACTTCACTGAGAATTCATTAGCAAACACATATTGCTGAAAATATCTATGAATACTAGGAATTTGGAACTTCTGCTTGTCTTGGCTCACATTGTAAATGAAGTATCATTCATACAGTACAAAAATTTGTGAATGGGATTGCTGTGGTAAAACTCTGAATTCTTACAATACTCTTCATATATAGGAGAAAACCTCATATAGAAAAATGATGCTATAAAAGTGATCCACATAACAAATGCTCTTACCATCACAGGGATCTTCAAAAATACCCATAATGAAGGTGAATACCGTGAAAGTAAATAAAGTGATAAAACTTTAAAATTTGATTCTTCTTTACCATTAGACCAAATTAGGATATTAATTCATATAGATAAATATATTTATTAGTGTAATGAAATCACTGTGGTAAATCTTTCACATGTGTCAATTTTCTTTGCAGGCATGAATATAGTCATACTGGAGAGAAACCCTTTAAATGCACTGTATGTCGTAAAGCCTTCCCGTATACAACTTTTCTCATACGGCATAAAAGAACACACACTGGAGAGAAACCTTACGAATGTAACCAGTGTGGTAAAGCCTTTGCAGAAAAGAATAATCTCATACGGCATAAAAGAACACACACTGGAGAGAAACGTTATGAATGTAACCAGTGTGGTAAAGCCTTTACACGAAACAGTCATCTCATAAGACATAAAAGAACACACACTGGAGAGAAACCTTATGAATGTAACCATTGTGGTAAAACCTTTGCAGAAAACAGTACTCTCTTAAGCCATAAAAGAACACACACTGGAGAGAAACCTTATGAATGTAACCAGTGTGGTAAAACCTTTGCAGAAAAGAATAATCTCATACGGCATAAAAGAACACACACTGGAGAGAAACCTTATGAATGTAACCAGTGTGGTAAAACCTTTGCAGAAAAGAATAATCTCATACGGCATAAAAGAACACACACTGGAGAGAAACCTTATGAATGTAACCAGTGTGGTAAAGCCTTTGCAGAAAACAGTACTCTATTAAGCCACAAAAGAACACACAGTGGAGAGAAACCTTATGAATGTAACCAGTGCGGTAAAGCCTTTGCACAAAACAGTGCTCTCATAAGCCATAAAAGAATACACACTGGAGAGAAACCTTATGAATGTAACCAGTGTGGTAAAGCATTTGCACAAAACAGTGCTCTCATAAGCCATAAAAGAACACACACTGGAGAGAAACCTTATGAATGTAACCAGTGTGGTAAAGCCTTTGCAGAAAACAGTACTCTCTTAAGCCATAAAAGAAAACACACTGGAAAGAAACCTTATACGTATACTCAACATGATAAAGCCCTTGCACAACAGAGTAGTCTCCAAAAACATGAAAAAACACACAGTGGAGAGAAGCCTGGTGAGGGTAATTAGTGTGATAAATTCTTTGCATGTAACAATCATCTCCTAAGACAACAACACATTCTGGAGGGAAACCATATGAATATAATTATGTGGCAAAGCCTTTGCATATAACATCTCTTAATACATAAAAGAACACATACTGGAAAGAAGCTGTCTCACTGCATCCAATGTGAATAAACTTTTGCACTTCAGAATCATCTTCAAACTCATGAAAGATATCCTAATGGACAGAAAGCCTATGAGTCCTTTTAACATGGTGAAACCATTCTATATTTGTACAATCTTCATCATCATGAAAGGATTCATACTTGAGAGAACTTATGAATATGTTAAAATAGTGATGCCTTGCACAAATCTAGAGTCGTCATCATCATCATAAAATTATCCTTACTGGAGAGGAATTCTGTGACTATAAGCAAGGTGGAAAGCCCTTTGTGTACTTTGGTCCACTGAGATGCAACAGAAGTGTAAAACTAGCTCATTGGAAATGACCTCACTTTTCTGAAGGGGAAAGGGAATAGAGGCAATAAGAATGGAGGGTAGTAATGGGGTAGTGAAAGGGGGGAGACTTAAATTGGAATGTAAAGTAAATAAACTCATTTTTTAAAAGAATACAATGGATAGTGAATATGAATTACACGCAACAGTATTATATGATAAGGTGTTTATGGAAGACTTATTGATAATCCTGATTCTCAACATTTAGTGTTTTCTTTTTTTTTCCTACTCCATCATTTATTTTTCCATAATATGTAAGAACAAAGCATCGAGAGCATGATAAAGTGGGGAGCAGAGAGTGTTTTAATCATCATCTCTTGAAGGATGGAGTACATTTAGATAGTTTCAAGGTTGAGGGCCATTACCTCCCTACACAGATGTGAAGGGGTTGCTCGACTCCCTACCCTTCCCTCTTTTTCAGCACCCCTGGGGCAAGCTGTGAAACTCATGGTGTTCCCCTGAGAAAGGTATTGCATGCCTTCTTCTGCCATTGTGCAATCACAAAGGACAGGACACAGAACTTATCATACTATAGCATATCTTAGGGAACAAAAATACATTACAAGGAACAAAAATCAAACTTAATTGCCGCACTTTACACAAGAAACTGTTAGTTCAGTGGATGAATATGTAGGAAATGAACTTTCACCAGCCAGGAAGTTCTCTGAGAGTATCACAAGATTGGTAGCCTGTAGAAGTTTCTTTGTGTACATCTACCTATTGTTCCAGGGGTACTATTGAAAAAAATCACTTTTTTTTCTATGTATGACTGCTTCTGGCCTAGATGGGTAACCATGTCAAGGGTGTGTTTTCTCTGCCTGACTTCATCTGGAGAGTATCTTTAGACATGGAAACCACCAATCAAATTTGATAGATGGCCTTTGACACAGATCCCTGATAACTCTCCCCTCCCTTCAAATATAGGATAATTTGGTTCTGTGTTCTTGTTCTTCTTATTCATATAATAGGAATGTGCTGTTTAATGCAAATCTAGCATTCTTGAATTTCCTAGTATTAAACAATTATCTACACCTATGCTTGGAACATCCCTGGTACTCCCCAAGGGATACAAGCCACTGTGTTCTGTTTTCTGGAATTAAAGTTGAACTTACTTTCTGAAGTGGTTCCCAGAGTGGCTAACCAATGTTATGCTTGTGAGCTTTCCAAGCTTTATACTACTCATCTTCTGCCCCTCATGCCTTCCTGGGCTGGTGGGAAACAGCCATCCAGGTAGCAAGAGAATCACATTCTCTGAAATGCCTGTGATAAAATATTTCAGACTGCATAGCATTTCAAATTTCACATGTTTCTGGATTTGAGATGGTCAATCAAACAGTATCTTGGGATGGGACTCATTAAAATGAGTTATACTTATTGTTTAGTTCAAGGTAAGGTTGCAGGCAAGCTTCATGGTATGAAATCTTCTAAGGTGAGTACAGTGGCCCATGGAAAATAAATACAAGCAGAAATTTTATTTTTCTGTTTTTAATAGCTGAGTATTGTTCTGATAATGTAAGGGTGAATGGCAGGCGAGAGGAACTCTCCTTTTGAGTAGTCTATGGGAAGGGGATGGGGGAAGGTGGAGGGAGGGACCAGTAGGAGTTGAGGGAGTGACCTTCAATCAGCATATATAATGGATAAATTGTGAATAAATTGTGAAAAATAAAAACAATTGATAAAATAAAATATAGTAAAGAAAACAAAGCAAAACAGCAAAAATTTGAGTCTAGTTTGGGTAACTGCCCTCCCTCAAAGAAAAGAAAGAAGATATATAGAAAGAAAAGAAAAACAGAATCTTTGTCTTTGTCACCTTTCTTCCCTATGAGCTCAGTTGAAGATCATTATGCAATGGAGACCATGATTCTCTCTCTGAAGTTTATGTTACCATAGAAGTAGGATTCAAACCTGAAACTAATGGCAGAGTTTCCTAGTTAACATATCAAATCAAACCCACCTGCCATTTTCTCTCAGAAATCCTTCAGTCCTTCCATGTTATCTGGCCATCCAGGCTAGTACAGCCCATGCATTACCCTGAATTCTCCTTCCCAGGTCCTGAGATAACCTTACCCCCCCCACACACATATAGGCAAACTATTTTGGCTACCTGGTTCTGTCAAGCGCCATGCAGGAGCAACAGCAGAACAGCTGTAGAACTCATGGAATGTGGCTCCCCTGTTAGCATAATCATGATGAGTTTGTCTTGGAGAAGCATAATCCCAAAAACTGATTTTCCAGATGAATTTGTGTTCTTATGTAGCATATCTCTGCTTGTTGCCCTTATGATGTCCATAATCCTTATAACATGAGTTGTATGAAAACTTTAAGAAGGCTTCTAGCTCTTCACTGGGAAATATCACTGACATTTAAAATTAACAATGCTTGATCTCTTTTCACATGTTAACTGGAGCAGATTAATGAATTAACCACTGTCCTTGAAATGAGCCATAGATATAGATTGTTAGCAATGACCATTATACTTAGAAACAATTTGGAAAAATAGATTGTTTCACAAGGTCAGGGAAGATGTTTGGCTCTGATGTAAAAAATCTTAGAGAACAATTTAAAGTTAAGAAAAGTACACTATTAATAGTAAATCCAGGGATATTTTAAGGTTGATGAGCTGAAACAATAGCCCAAGGTAGCATTGGCCGTCTGGGCACCCGCAAACTAGGTCTAAACCTGAGACAGCAGTTGATTCCCTTATATTTGTTTTTCCCCTCAGCTTCTTGATATGATTTAATAAAAATGATTAATGAGTAGATGCACACCCCTTTAAGATTTAAAGTACAGGTGCCAGTACCATGCCATTTTTTATTACTGTTGCCCTATAGTACTACTTGAGATTGTGGATGAAGATACCTCCAGAAAATATTTATTGTGCAGGCATTTTTTTTAAAATCAATTCTGGGTTTTTTGTTTTTCCATATGAAACTGAGAATTGTTCTTTGGAGGTCTGTAATGAGTTGTGCTGGTGTTTTGATTGGAATTGCATTGAGTCTTTAGATTTCTTTTGGTAGAGTGGCCATTTTTACTATGTTAATCCTACCAATTCTGGAGTATGGGAGATTTTCTGATATCTTCCTTGAAGTTCTTTTTTTTCATACAAGTCGTTCACTGGCTTGATTAGAGTCACACCAATGTACTTTATATTATCTCTGGCTTCTGTAAAGGGGTTTTGTTTCCCTAATTTCTTTCTGAGCTCATTTGTCTTCTGTATACAGGAGGGCTTCAGATTTTTTTAAATTTAATTTTGTATCCAGTCATTTTGCTAAAGTTGTTTATCAGCTGTAGGAGTTCCCTGGTTGAATTTTTAGGGTTATTCATGTATACTATCACATTATCTGCAACACAAGCTGGACTGGATATGGAGAAAAGGGAACCCTTCTCCATTGCTGGTGGGAATGTAAACTTGTACAACCACTTTGGAAATCAATCTGGTGCTTTCTCAGAAAACTATGAATAGTACTACTAGAATATTCAGTTATACCATCTCTGGGCATATATTCAGAAGATTATCAAACAAACAACAGGGACATTTGTTCAACTGTACTCATAACAGCTTTACTGATAATAGCCAGAATCTGGAAACAACTTAGATGTCCCCAAACCGAGGAATAGACATAGAAATTGTGGCACATTTATACAATGCAATACTATTTAGCAATTAAAAACAAGGAAATCAGCAGGCAAATGGATTGAACTAGAAAAGATCACTCTGAGAGAGGTATCCAGAAGCAGAAAGACACTCATGGTATATCCTCACTTATATGTGGGAATTAGTCAAATAATGTAGGATTAAAATACTAAAATTTATAGTCCTAAAGCAACAGGAAGAACCCTAGGGAAGATGCTTAATCCTCGTTTAGAAAGGCAAATGGGATAGACATCAGTAATGGGAGAAGACAGGGAACAGGGCACGAACCAACCACAGAGGGCCTCTGAAAGAATCTACCTAGCAGGGTACTGAAGCAGATGGTTAGCCACAAAGCCAAACTTTGGGCAGAGAGCATGGAATAATATGGAAGATTCAGGAGATAGAAAGACCTGGATGAGAGAGGCCCTCCACAAGGAGGCCAATTGAGCCAAAAAATATGGGCCCAGGGGGTCCTTTTCCAACCAAGGACCATGCATGAAGAACACCTAGAACCCCTGCTCAGATGTAGCTCATAAGTATCTCGGTTTCCATGTGAGTTCCCTATTAAGGGTAACAGCAGCTGTCTCTGACATGAACTCAGTGGCAGGCTCCTTGATAACCTACTCCTGGAAGGTGCAGCCTTGCCAGGCCACAGAGGAAGATGCAGCCATTCTTGGTAAGACTTGATAAGATAGGCTAGGATAAGACAGTAGGGAAGTAGGACTTCCCCTATCAGTGGACTAGGAGAAGGGCATAGGGGTAGAAGAGGGAGGTAGGTTGTAATTGATGGAAGATGAGGGAAGGTCTTACAGCCAGAAAACAAAGTGAATAAATTGTAATAATCAATAAAAAAGAAAAAAATAAGTTTTTTTTCCTGAAATGGCTGCACTCAGGTAACTGTCTCTTAAAAACAACTAGAAAGAATAGTATTTCACCTCTTCACATTTTCCTTTTTCCTGTATATAATAAATACCCTTGATAAAATTCAGTGGTTTGTTATATATTCCTAGTATTATAATATTATAAAATATTTTACAAATCAAATTTTGATATATTAAGTGTGTAAAAATAGTTTATGAAAAAGTGGCTTGAATTTTCAAAAGAGCAAAGAATGTTTACTCAAAACTCAGGAGGGTGAAAATGGAAGGAAAATTGATGGAAGAATAAATAATATATAAATAAATATTTCTTACACAGTAATTATAACATTTTGATTATTGAGATTTAAAAAAATATATACGGAATATTTCTCAAGTAAACAATGTAAGGTATTAGTAATAGCTCTTATGCATGTACCCTGAGATATTTCTTTAAATTATTCCTCTTGTCACTTAAATGTGTTCTTTGACAAGTCATGCCACTACACCCTGATGTTCAGGCTCTAATACTGACTTTTCAGTTCTTATTTCAGTGTACTGACTTCTTTTAGCCCAATTAGGACTGAAGTCATACAATGTTTGATTTCTGCGTCTAGCTAAGGTCACAATTTTTGATGATACATTTTTAGTTCATCCACAATTTCAAAGTAAAATGATTGCCTTTCTTAAAATGTTAAATGTTCTCTCTCACACACATGCACACACACACACATAATGCATGATACATGTAATAGTAGTTATTGGAAACACAAGACTTGAAATTGAAAGAACCAAAAGAGGGCTGTATGGGAGATTTTGTATGTGGGGAACAGAGAAATGAGAAAAAAAATGTGATTATATTAAAATCTCGAAAAACAAATGTACATGTTTTCTATGAATAAAAAAATTGAATAATATAATATTTTGCACTGATGTGATTCAGGACAATCAGGTGTATTCTATCTTAGCACACAGTCAGCTGTGTTTCAGTAAACATGAGTATATATGTGTGCTGGACCTGCCCAAGTCATCTGTTGTTTTTATGTGGATAATGGCAGAACTCCTCATTCAGTGTGTACAGTATATATTCTCTTTTAAATTGACTCAAGAATTTTAGGTATTTTGTGTGTGTGAACTGTATAAAATAAAGCGCCCCTAAACTTCTTTCTTGGTCCACTTTCTTCTACTGTCTTCTTCCATCCTTTTACACAAAAATGCTATCTAATGTGGATGGTACAGAGTGTTCCGTAGATGCAGCAGAAGAATGGACATTTTTTGTCTAGTCCATTCTGTTAGTTCCTGTCTTTCTATTGGAGAATTGAACATTCAAGTTGAGAGTTTTCAATGAACAATGTTTATTATTTCCCTTTATTTTGTAGTTATGGTGTGGGGAGTTTACTTCTTTATATTTGATGCTTGGGATTATTCACTTTTTGTCTGTTATTGGGTGTGGTTAACATTTTTAGATAGGAGTTTTGCTTTGATTGGCTTCTGTAGTGAAGGAGTTTTACAGAGATATTGCTCATATTTGGTTTAATTGTGCAATATATTTTTATTCACCATTTATTATTGAAAGTATACTGGATATAGTAATAAGGATCCCTTAAAGATTATATACAATTTGTCTCAGCCATTCTAGGTTTAGAATTTTTCTTGAGAGATCAGGAGTTACTCTAATGAGCCTGAATTTATATGCAACTTAATCTTTTCAACTTGCAACTTTTAATATACCTTCTTTGTTTAATATAATTTTCTTTACATTTAGGGTTTTGATTTTATATGCTGAGCACAATTTCTTTTCTGGTATGCTTTGTTGTTTTCTATACTTTTTGTACTTTTATAGGCTACCCCGTCTTCATTAGGTTAAGGATATATTCTATTATTTTGCTGAAAATATTTCAGGGATTTTGATGTGAGTTTTGTCTTCTTCCTCTATTTCTATTATTCATAAATTATTTTTTTGCACTTTTTAGATATTCTGGATCTTTTGTGCATGGCTATTTAACATTTCTTTTGATGCAATTATCCAGTTGTTGTTGTTTCTTTATTCTTGTTGTTCATAATCATCTTCAACTTCATCTCTTCGTCCTCCTCCTGCTTTTCTTCTTGCTCCTCCTCCTCCTTTTTTTCTTTTCAAAATAGTCACTTTACTCATATATTCACCCTGATTAAAGTTTTCCCTTCCTCTAATCCTGGCAATTCTTTCCCATCTCCCCTTCTATCCTGTTTAAATTTACCCTCATATAAAACAAGAAGGGCTATAATGTATAATAAGAAAGTAAAATAGAGAAAATACAAAAACAATCACATCTTATTATAAAAGACCAACAAAAGAAAAAGAGCTCAAGGGGGGAAAATATGTAGACTTGTTCACACATGCAGAAATTTCATAAAATATTAAACATGAAACAGTAGTACACACAGAGGGTCCATGTAGATTTAAAACTAGGAAAAAACTCTTCAGCAAATTAAAATGAGAAATGTGATAAAATTTTTAAAATGCATACCAGAATTACAGGACATGGAAATCCAAACGTGCCAGTGAGTGAAATTTTTGGGCATCTACCTTTTGGAATGTATGCTTAAAAGTACAATTAAGTGTAGTTCATTGGATAAAATGAGTGCACCTTGGAGAAAACTACATTTTCATTTGCAAGCACTTATCAATTAGAGATAGGGCTAGGGATAACATTAAATTCCTTTTGCATGCTGCCTCAGTCTCTCACAGCTTATATATTCTTCAGTCCTCTTAATTTATAATGCTTTCTTCTTTGATATCCCCTATCCTTTCTGGCTCTTATACTCTTCTGGCTGAATTACTGAAGAGTCTGAAGGGCATATTCTGAGGTCTCTCACTGACTGTCTATTTTCTCTATGGGTCTCTGAATTTGTCTCCATCAGATGCAGGATGACTTTTTTTTTATGATGGCTGAACAAGATACTGGTCTATGAGTATAGCAGAATGGTGTCAATGGTCATTTTATTACTTTTAGTAGAATGCAGTATTTGCTTTTCCCCCAGAACCATGGTCTGTGTAATTTCTTTTTCTTGATCAATAAACCAGTGTCAGGTATGGATTCCATCATGTGAAGTGGGCCTTAAGTCAAACTATAGATTGGTTATTTACTCCTACAACTCTTGCACTAATATGTCTTACAGGTAGGAAACTGTCATAGTTCAAAAGTTTGGTAGCTGGCTTAGTGTTTGTATTTCTCCTCTTGTAGTTGCAGTGTACTTCTCATATCAAAGTTGCTAGAATTTAAGTGTGAAGGTTCTATGTAAGCACAAGCTCTATTTATCTATGTTCCATGTAAGTGTAAGTGTTATCTCCAGCAAAAGGGCACTGCAGTCAATTTGTGGAGAGCAGCCTATAGTCTTGGCAAAAGCCTATATTGTTTTGGCATTACAATCACACTACTTTGGCCAATACCTCAGTTAAATATAGACTATTACCAGTACTGGATGCTTTACTTAGTGACAAGAGATTTCCAGTTGGGACTTTCTTCTCTGGTGATTTCATTTATATTGGCTCTTAATATGAACATGATTTAAAATGTTTCTATTGCATTAGGTTTCCACTGTACCAAACAAATGACCCTTAATTTTACCTGTCTTTCCTCATGTTACCTTTTCATTGCCCTCTTCCTTTCCCAATATCCTTCAATTCTATCTTTTTAGCCCACCTTCCATTTGTTCCAAGTATTTTATTTCCCTTTCCTATGGAGAAATCTCTGCCTCCCCTAACCTCCAGTTTTTAATTTGTATGTATCCCCTGTGGTATTATGTCCAGTTGCTTGCATATCATACATCTTGCAACTAATATATATGTAAAAGCAAATACATACCCTATTTGTCTTTGGGGGTCTAGGTTCTCTCACTCTCAGTTACCTGCAAAGGTGCATTTACCTTCATGTTTCATGATTTGATTTTTTAAATGTCTGAGTAATGTTTTATTATGTAAATGCACTAGTACTATAACAAAAATAGTACTATGACAGAAAAACAGTTAAAATCTTCACAAATGATGCTGACCAAACTAGATGTCTATATGTAGAAACATGGAAATTGATGCTTATTTTCACTCAAAAGTCACCTCCAAGTGGATTAAAACCTCACAAAAGTTTATATACACTTAAAGTCTTGAAGTCAGCACAGATATTTGACAAAGATCATGCATATCTGAGTTGCATGTTACAATAGCCTTCATACTATCTTTCAGCCTTGGTCTTGATCTCCACTTGCTACATGCTTAGAGGGCTTTCAATACATGTACAACCTGGGGCCATTGGAGCAATGGGAATTTTTTTCATGAATCATTTATGCCTTCACCCTGGAGTACTGCTTCTTAGCTTCTCCAGAAAAATCCTGAGCATACTGCTCCTCTCATATTTAGGGGAAATATCAATTATCTGGCCCTACATAAATGTCTTTCTCATAAAAATGTCAGAAAACTCCTTATGAGACTTTAGCTTCAAGATAGTCTTGCAAAATCTACCCCTGTGTTTCCTCAAGAAGAAAATAATCAGAACATACTCTTAAAAAGGCAAACAAAGTTTCTAGAGCCAGGAGAGTTGATAGTATTTGAGATTAAATACCTTGTACTGCTGTATCCTCAGATGAATACTTGGCATATAAGATTAGGAGTTACATATGGTATGCCCTCAATGATTAGATAAAGATGTAAATGAATGACTGGAGACATCTTCACCTTACACTAGGGTCTGTAATGATGGACAAAGAATGTTTTATAAAAATGATTTTTAAAGTGAGGTATTAGGACCTCCTTTTCCTAGAAATATCAGCTTTCACATTATCACTGTGATGTTGTATGACCAAAATAATGAAAGAATACTTAGATTTAGCACATAAGTAAATTCTACAAAGATATGAGATATAGACAATGCATTATGCCAGGAATTTAATAACAACTGTTGCTGCTTTGGCTTAAATTGTTTTTCTTGAGGCTGTCCATTAAAATATGATAATATACTAATTGGGACAAAGCAATATGCCCAGGCTGGCTTGAAGATTTTCTACCTATTGCCATTGAATCTGAGAATGCGTCCAACCTGAGAATGGGGTTTCAGGCTGTGGCAAATATGCCTCCATATTCTCAAAACTGTCAGGTTATGGCATTGATGAAGAAAAATGATAGTAAAAAGATAAGGTTTATCAATGATGACTAAATTTATGACAGATAAAACACCTGTCTGGAGACAAAAAGGATATAATCTATGTTTTAGAAGAATGTGAATCTATCTTTTATTATTGAAATCTGTCTAAATAAAGAAGTACTCTGACTGCCAGTCCATCAAGACTTTAAGTTTCTTTGGACAACCATGTCTGACTCGTTTCTGCACCAACTTATTCTTCTCTCCCTCAACTGCTGGGGCTGATCCCCAGTCTTTTGCCACACTCTTTCTATTCTTTCACAGTAGGGTGAATAATCACAACTGAAGATCTAGAACTATATTCTTCAGAGTAGATAGGACATGTGATATCTGTTTTCTGGATTTGAGTTACCTAAATCAATATCGTCATTTATATTTCTATCTACTAATGTGCATACCATTTCACTTATCTATATCAGTTGAAGGATATTTAAGTGTTCTCATTTTGTACCTATTGTGAACAGAATAGCAATGAGTATGGTTGAGAAAATATTTTTGAAGGAGTATATTGAGTCCATTGTGCATAAGTCAATGAAAGTCATAAGTGGTTCATATGGTAGATTTATTTTCATCATTTTGAGAATTCTGAACACTGATTTCTGCTATGGATGTACAATTTTGCAAGCTCCCTTTGCCATAGGTCCAGGTTTTTGTCTGTCCAACAGAAGATGTTAACTGTCAACCTAATTCCTGTTTTCTCCAGAAAAAAAAAATACTAAGGAAAAATATATAGTACCTGTGTTATTTATCACAATTACTATTATGTAATTAAAATTTGAAGACTTATATTGTCCACAAATTAAAAAGTAACATGTATAACTTACTAAAATGTGTTTTCAGAAGTAGTTTATATTCTGAAATAGAGTGTATCTATATAACATTGCTTAAATGAAGGGCTCTTTTAGTTATGGTTAGATATACATTTTATATAAACTTACTAAAATTAAGGGTAAATAATTTCATTTGAAGACACTAAGGTATTTTATTATAGTCCAGTTATTGGACTTAATGATGGGTAGGTCATGGTGCTTGAGAAAGATCCCCAAAACTATAGCTGTGCTGACAGATAAACACAAAGCCATGCAGGCCAGGACCAAACCCAGAGGATCCTCAAATGACAGGAAGGTCACTGCCATGGGCAGGCACTTGTTTCTCTCAAGGTTTGGGTACTCTTGAATTCAGCAAGGGATACACTCCTGCTGATCTGTGGGGAGAAAGTAAATCAACATCTCAACTCCTACAAGTCACTCCATGTTCAGTGCATGAAGAAAGATTTCCAATGATACTGTGTGCATCCTATCACATTCTCTTTTACTATAGTACCAAGAAGGACACTAAACATACATTATTTGTCATTTGAGGTAATGGTTGCCTAAGGTTTTTTTTCTAGCTAGATCTATGATTAAAGATGTGAGTATTTTTTGTGTTTTTCTCAGTCAATTGTGTTATTTATGCTTTATTCTGTCACCCTTGTTTATCATTAATTTTTACAATTTATTCACTTTGTATCCCAATTGTAGCCCCCTCTCTCTTCTCCTCTAGGTCCCAGCATCCCTCCCTACTTCTCTCCTATCCTTCTCCTGTAGTCCTCTGATAGGGAAGGTCCTATCAGACCCTGTCCTATCAGGTTCCTTTAAGACTCCCTGTATCCTATTCATCTGTAGGTTGACTAGGTGGTCCCACCAGGGAGAAGTGATCAAGAAGCAGGCAGCCAAGTTCAGAGACTGTCTCTTCTCCCCTTACTAGGGATCCCATAGGGACACTGAGCTGTCTATGTGCTACAACTGAGCAGGGGGTCTAATTCCTCTCATGCTCTTTGGTTGATGCATGAGTCTATGCAGGGCCCCAGGACCCAGATTTTTTTTTTTGTCGGTCTCCTTGTGTGACTCCTGTCCCCTTTAGGTCCTTCTATCTCCCACTTCTTCAATAAGACATTTTGTGTTCTATACAAAATTTTGCTGTGGGTCTCTGTATCTGCTTCAATCACCTCTTGAGTGGAGTCACTTAGTGTTCATCTGTGAAAGGCTCCTATCCTGTTCTCTCTCTTCTATGCGTTCTGGCGTCTATCCTGTTTTCTTTTCTGAATGAGAATTAAGCATCTTCCCTATGTTTCTCTGTTTCTCCTTGTACTTTAGGTTTTTAAGGTCTGTAGATTTTAGTATGTCCAATCTATATTGTATGGGTAATAATCACTTGTAAATGAATATATACCATACATGTATTTCTGCTTCTGAGATATATCACTCAGGGTGATTTTTTTTAGTTCCATCCATTTGCCTGCAAATTTCATGATTTTCTTGTTTTTAATATCTGAGTAGTATTTCCTTGTGTAAATGTACCACAATTTCTGTATCCATTCCCCCATTGAGGGACATCTAGTTTGATTCCAGATTCTGGATATTATGAATAAAGCTGTTATTGTCATAGTTGAGCAAATGTCCTTGTTGTATGGTTGAGCATCTTTCTGATATATGCCTAGGAGTTTTTTAGCTGAGTCTTGGGGTAGCAGTATTCCCAGTTTTCTGAAAAAGCACCAGACTGATTTCCGAAGCAGCTGTACAAGTTTAGATTTTCACCAGCAATGGAGGAGGGTTCTCCTTTCTGCACATCTTCTCCAGCATGAGTTGTCCCTTGAGTTTTTTCTCTTAGTCATTCTGTTGGGTGAGAGGTGGAGTCTCAGAGTCGTTTTGATTTTCATTTCTCAGATTTTTAAGGATGTTGAGCATTTTAAGTGTTTCTACACCATTCAATATTTCTCTGTTGAGAATTTCTGTTTAGCCTTGAATCATATTTTAAATTGGATTATTTGATTTGTTGGGTTATTTATATATTCTGGATATTAGCCTTCTGTCAGATGTAGAGTTGGTGAAGATCCTTTCCCAGTCTGTAAGCCATCCTTTTGTTCTGCTGACAGTGTCCTTTGCTTTAGGGAAGATTTTCAGTTTCATGAGATCCCATTTATTGATTGTTGATCTTTGAGCCTGTGCTGCTGGTGTTCTGTTCAAGAAGTTGTCTCCTGTGCAAATATGTTCAAGCCTCTTCCTCAATTTTTTTAATAACAGATTAAGAATGTTAGTTTTATGTTGAGGTATCTGATCCACAAGGAATTTACTTTTGTGCAGGGTGATAAGTATGGATCTATTTGTATGTGTGGACAAGCACCATTGGTTGAAGATGTTCTTTTTTCCATTGAATGGTTTTGGCTTCTTTGTCAAAAATCAGGCATTGTAGGTGTGTGGGTTTATTTCTGGGTCTTTGATTCAATTCCACAGATCCACCAGTATGTTTCTATGCCAGTACCACACCGTTTTTACTGTTTTTCTGTAGTACAGCTTGAGATCCAGGATGGAGATACCTCCAGAAATTTTTTATTGTACTGCATTCTTTTAACTATTCTGGATTTTTTGTGTTTTTTATGTAATGTTGAGAATTGTTATTTCAAGGTCTGTAAAGAATTGTGTTGGTATTTTGATGGGAATTGCATTGAATCTCTACATTTCTTTTGGTAGAATGGCCATTTTGCTGTTTTTTCTTACTGGTCAATGAGTATGGGAGATCATTCCATCTTATGATATCTTCTTCAATTTCTTTCTTCAAAGACTTGAAGTTTTTTATACAGATTTTGCACTTGCTTGGTTAGTCACACCAGTGCACTTTATGCTATTTGTAGCTATTGCAAGGTTGTTTTTCCTCCCTAATTTCTTTCTCAGCCCTCTTGTCTTTTCTATACAAGAGGGCTTCAGATATTTTTTAGCATCTTTGTATACAGCCACTTTGCTGAAGGTGTTTATCAGCTGTAGTACTTCTCTGGTAGAATTTTTAGGGTCACTCATGTATACTGTCATATCATTTGTGAATAGTGATACTTTGACTTTTTCCCTTCTGCTTTGTATCCCCTTGATTTCCTTTAGTTGTTTTACTGCTCTAGCTAGAACTTCCAGTACTATGTTGAAGAGAAAGGAGAGAGTGAGCAAAGTTGGCTTGTCTCTGATTTCAGTGGGATTGATTTAAATTGCTTTCCATTTAGTTTGCTATAGGCTTGTTGTATATTATCTTTGCTGTGTTTAGGCATGTGCCTTTTATCTCTGATATCTCCAAAACTTTAAATATTAATGGAACTTGGATTTTATTAAATGCCTTTCAGCATCTATTGAGATGATTTTGTGGTTTTTGTTTCTCAGTTTGTTTAAGTCGTGGATTACACTGATGGATTTCTGTAGATTGTACCTCCCCTGCATGCCTAGAATGAAGCCTACTTGGTCAGGATAGGTGAGATATTTGATGTTTTCTTGGATTCATTTTGCGAGTATTTTATTGAGTATTTTTGTTTCAATATTCATAAGAGAGATTGGTTTGAAATTATCTTTTTTAGTGTATCCCTGCCTTTTAGTTAGCCTTTGTGAGGTTTAGGTATCAAGGTGAATGTGGCCTCATAGAATGAGTTTGGTAATGTTCCTTATTTTTCTGTTTTGTGAAATAGTTTGAAGAGTATTGGTGTTACCTCTTCTTTGAAGGTCTAGTAAAATTCTGCGCTGAAACCATCAGGCTCTGGGCTTTGTTTGGCAGGGAGAATTTGATGATTGCTTCTATTTCATTAGGGCATATAGGTCTATTAATTTAGTTACCTGATCCAGATTCAACTTTGATAAGTGGAATCTAGCAAGAAAATATTCCATTTCATTTAGATTTTCAAATTTTGTGGCATATAGACTTTTAAGGTAAAACCTAATGATTTTTTAATTTCCTCAGTGTCTGTAATTATACCTCCTTTTATTTTCTGATTTTGCTGATTTGTATAGTGTCCCCCTGTGTTTTAGTTAGTTATGCTAAAGGTTTCTCTATCTTTGTCATTTTCTCCAAGAACAAGCTCTTGCTTTTGTTTATTTTTTGAATTGCTTTCTTTGTTTCTAATTTATTGATTTCTGCCCTAAGTTTGATTATTTCTAGCCATATACTCCTCTTGTGTATGTCTGCTTCCTTTTGACTAGGTCTTTCAAGTGTGCTGTTATGTTGATTTGAGATGCTTCAGATTTCTTTATGAAGTCACTTAGTTCTATGAACTTTCCTCTTAGAATTACTTTCATTATGTCTCATTAGTTTGGGTGAGTTGTGCCTTCATTTTTGTTAAATTCTAGAAAGTCTAATTAGTTTATTTTTTCCATAATCCAGCTGTCATTGAGTAGAGTTCACTTTCCATGCATATGCAGGCTGTTTACTATTTTTGTTACTATTAAGGTCTATCTTTAGACCATGTTTTTCTAATATGATACAAGGGATTATATTGGTATAATGTTTTTTTTTTTGGATGTATACAATTTACCCTTGTTCATTCAAATGCTGATTTCTCTATTCCACTGCCTGGTTTCAATGCAAATATTGCATTGTGATGCTTTTTCTAAGCATCGCCTGTCTCAAGTTTGCATAAACATGCCACCATTTGTTCTCTATATTGTCAATTAAAACAACCAGCCCCAATACTGAATAATGGAGAGGATAAGGTGAGACATCCTGGTCCAGAGTGGGAGGAAGAGAAAGGAGACAGGAGAGGAGAGGAGGAGAATCTGCAGGAGAGGGCTTGGCACCACATGCAGAAATTAACTGGAACTAAAATATCACAAAAAGCAAGTATGATGGGTGAATCTGAATCCTAGGAATCTCTGCGGGCTTGGAGGTTTAGGATGGAGTAACTGTTAGCCAACATTGTGCTCTAGGTTAATTAATTAAATCCTAGTCTCTGTGTGGTGATTTGGTTATACAGCTGTTTAGGAATAACCACTGCTTAACCAAAAGATTTATCAATAGTAAATATTAATAATCTACAACAAATGGCACTCAACTAATCTAAGTATCCACACCCTTTAAATCCTACTTTAATTTAATTTGGTGGGGGAGAGGAATAAGCTCTCAGTGATACAACCCAAACTTTAAACCTAAAAACTCCCAGATAAATTACTGGCTCTTTAAAAGAGACTCTTAAACATGCCTCAGAGCAAAAGACAGCCTACTGTGGGCAGACCTGAGACTGAACAAAACTGGTTGCAACTACAGTCTAACAGGATGAGAGATAAAACAGACTTCTTTGAGCTTGGCTGATAATCTCTTCTACAGTTTTAAGACAGAAATAAAGGGAAGTTTAGAAATTATGACCATGGTTACATTCATATTCCTCAATTTAACTTTAAAAATTGATTTAGCCTTTTATGTGTTCTCAAAGGCAAAGGCTTTCGAAAAGATACTGGAACAACACAAAGAACAAGTAGAACAATATGAAGAAAAAAATGAAGGTTGGAAACAGGACATAAAACGAGATACAAAAACTTACAGAACATGATAAACAACAGGAAAAGAGGGCAGAGGTTTTAGAAGATATACTGGAAAACACAAAGAACAAGTAGAACAATATAAAGAAAAAATTAAAAGTTAGAAGCAAGGCATAAAACAAGACATTCCAGAGATTATTGAACAAAACAAAAAATAGAGAGATGGGTGTAAAATATGGGTACAGACCTTAAAAAAAGAGTTTAGAATACTAAGTAATACTCAGGCAGATGCAAAAGATAATAATATAGAAAGCCAAACAAAGTTGGTTAGAAAACAAATGTTAGCTTATCCAGTCAGTGTACAACAGAGACCAGCAGATGATTACCCACAGGATTACCATGAGGCTGAATGGCACCCTGTGGAAGTGCTAGACCTGAGAAAGTTTAAAGAGAGTGTCACCAATTTTGGAATGCATTCACCATTTGTTAAACAAATGCTGACTTCCTGGCCAATCAGTATAGTAATCCCAAAGGACTGGGAGGATATGGCAAAGACAATAAAAGAACCTGAGCCATATTTACAATGGCTATCATGGTGAAGAGAAGAGGCTAGAGAGATAGCATACAAAATAGAGCCAGGGCTGTTGGTATTTTTAAGGAATGGCTGCTTGGTGATGGCCAATAGGCTCACACAGAGATACAAGCTGTATATAATGAAGAAACCTTAGTATTATGTCACCTAGCAGCCTTAAATACCTGGGACAAGGTTGAGGGATCAGGAAAAAGGCTTGAGCCATTCTCTCAGGTCATACAAGCTCCAAGTGAAACATTCACTAATGTTTTGCAAAGCTGGGGATACAAGTATATCAGATCCACTAGCTAGAAAAGCACTAATAGAACCTTTAGCTTTTGAAAATGCAAAGATTTTGATTGTAAAGAGGTAATACGGCCATTAAAAGCAAGGTGTGCACAAATAGACGAATGTGTTATAAATAGGATTGACATCAGACCTCAATTTGACCTTGATAGGAGAAGCTACCCCTAAAAACATTGGGAAATGTCTTAATTTTGATGAGCAAGGTTGCTGCAAATGGAGTTACCAGGAAAAACAAAATAATTCAAAAAGGGAGCCTATACGTCCTAGAATATGCAGAAGATGTGCAAGGGTTGACATCGGATAAGTGAATATAGAGCACAGATAAATGGGGTAATTCTTTATCAAAAAATGCCTGAAGGGGCCTGTCTCAAGCCCCAATACAGGACAGGGATACTCCTCCACAAGAAAGATAAACACCACTGCTCTGGGAATAAACATTAAAAATTTCAACAGTGAGGCCAGGGTAGGTTTTATAGGTAAATAAATAAAAAAAAAGGAAGGGAAGGGAACAAAAAAGCAAATATATTGGCAAACCTCTATAAATGATCATAGGGCAAAGTTAAAGATAATTTTAAATAGTATTGAAATTGAATGTGTGGTGGATACTGGGACTGATGTCACAATTATTACTTGTAAATCCTGGCCTCCAAATTGGCCACTTCAGGAGGTGGATATTCAATTCCAAGGAGTTGGGACTTTATCTAAAGTGAAACAAAGTGTTAGATGGTTTAAATGTACAGAACCAGAAGGTCAAATAAGAAAACTAAGACCATATGTGGCTGAGATAGCCATAAACTTATGGAGAAGAGATGTGTTACAATAATGGAAGACCCACATTAACATCCCCCCATGTTATGAGGCAAAAAACAGGTAATACTCCTGATAAAGAAGCTAAAATTATTTTAAAATGCCATCAAAAACAGTTTCAGACTGTCCAGGCTGTCCATAAACAAAATACAGCAGAGGCCATTTTTTCAACTGCCTGTTGGAAAGCCACTGCTGATAAAATTCCCACAGCCTTACCACTAAGGTGGTTGGAAAACCAACCTATTTGTATTGAACAATGGTCTATGAGTAAAGAAAAATTACTGGCACTAGAACAGCTAGTCCTGGAACAACTGGAGGCTCAGCATATAGAGGAGTCCAACAACCCTTGGAATTCTCTGGTATTTGTCATCAAGAAGAAATCTGGCAAATGGAAGATGTTAACAGATCTCAGAGCCATTAACAAAATTATTCCAGCAATGGGGTCATTACAATCCGGAATCCCATTGCCTTCCGTGTTACCTAAACAATGGCCTATTACAGTGATTGATATAAAGGATTGCTTTTTCACAATTCCTTTACATGAGTATGATAGGGAAAGGTTTGCTTTCTCAGGACCCACTTTGAATAGAAGCTGTCCAATAAAGAGATACCACTCGAGGGTCTTACCACAAGGGATGTTGAACAGTCCTACTTTGTGCCAATATTTTGTACAACAACTGTTGGAGGTAATTTGTAAGCAGTTTCCTCAATGAATAATTTACCACTATATGGATGATATCTTATTGGCTGATTCAGATAGAAAAACATTAGAAAATATATTTGATGAAATAAATAAAACTTTGCCTTGTTGGGGTTTAGAGATTGCGCCCGAAAAAGTACAAAGAGGAGATTCTATTAATTACCTAGGATACAAAATAGGTCTACAAAAAAACTCAACAACTTGGAAGAACCCAATTAAAAACTCTCAATGATTTTCAAAAAATTACTGTAAGATATTAACTGGCTATAGCCTACATTTTGTTTAGCTACTCAAAGCTAAATAACTTATTTTAAACCTTATATGATGATAAGGACTTTAAATGTCCAAGAACGTTATCAACTGAAGATGAAAATGAATTGGATCTGGTAGAAAGGAAATTACAAGATGCATATATAGACCATATTGATCCAAAGACGGCCTATATTTTGGTTATCTTGCTTTTCACTCATTCTCCCACAGGAATTCTAATGCATAAGGTGGACTGTGTCTTAGAATGGAGTATTTTTGGTACACAAGCAAAATAAAAAAAAATTAAAAATCGATATAGAAAAGTTCCTGAATTACTCTTAAAAGGAAAAATGAGACTTCATCAGTTGGCTGGAATAGATCCACCTGGAATTGTGGTGACCTTTCCCAATGCTGAGATTGTATCATTATGGGCAGTGAACGGATATTGGCAAAGAGCTTGTTGTGAGTTTTTCGGAGAAATCAGCAACAGATACCCCAAAATCAAGTCACTTCAGTTTATAAAAAGAAACAATTGGATTCTTCCTCATATAATAAAAGGAACTCCAATTTTTGGAGCTCCCATATTTTATACGGATGCCAATAAATCAAAAATGGCAGGTTCTAAGTCAGAAAATCTGAGTAAAGTGATGGAGAGTGCTTATGATTCAGTTCAAAAATCAGAATTATATGCAATTCTCTTGGTGTCATCAAATTTTCAAGAATTTCTTAATATAGTCACTGACTCTCAATATGCAGAAATTATTGTTCTACATATAGAAACTTCTGATCTAATTCAGGATTATTTGGACTTAACTTCACTGTTTCTTCAATTACACCGAGTAATAAGAAATAAAAATAATACATTGTATATAACATAGATCAGATCTGATATGCATCCACCAGGCACTCTAGCACAGGCAATGATGAAATTGATCAACTATTGACAGGAAGTTTGTTTGAGGCCTCAGAATTTCATTTTAAAAACAGTATGTTAACAGCAAAGATTTAAAAAGAGAGTTTTCTATCACTTGGCAACAAGCCAAAGAAATTGTGCGAAAATGTCCCACTTGTTCTTTATATAATTAAACTCCACTACCTGCAGGAAGTAACCCAAATGGTAAACAAAGAAATGAAATTTAGCAAATCATGTGTTTTATTTTATAGAGTTTGGTAAACTGAAATATGTGCACCATACTATAGACACATATTCAGGGTTCCAATAAACAAAAGCCACAAGTTCTTTTTTCTTTTTTCAATGCAGTTTATTCAGGAACCTTGAACAATCATCTGACCCTGGGAAAAGCCAGCCCACAGGTTAAATATCCTCTGGGTAGCCAACCTCAGCATGCCACGTGGGCAATGAAGATAGCTCCACATACATGGAAGCAAGCCAGATCCTCAGCCTTAGCCAAATGCGGAGTTGTTTGTGACAGAGAGCACTCACCATCGGGAAGGTGGAAGGTGGAAACCAGCTCCATCTTTCAGGCGAAGCCACAAGTTTTAAGAAGGCTGATTTAGTTATTACAAATTTATTAGAAGTTCTGGAAGTTATGGTTATGCCTACACAAATCAAGTCTGATAATGTTACAGCATATGTCTTTAATAAAATGGAAAGATTTTTTTACATATTATAAGCTAAAACATGTAACAGGTATTCCGCAGAATCCTGCCAGTCAAGCAGTCATTGAAAAATTGAATCATACTTTAAGGGACATGCTTAACAAACAGAGAGGGGTTTTAACCCCCCCCCCCACGAGATAGATTACATAATGCTTTTTTGACCTTAAATTTCTTAAATGTTAATGAACAACAAACAACAGCTGCACAAAGACACTGGGTTATAGAAAAAAAATTGCTGAATTATTTCAGCCTATATATTTCAAAGATACCCTAACTTCACAATGAACAGTAGGGGATGTATTACATACTGGGGAAGAGGTTTTTCATATGTTCATACAGGAGAAGAGAAATTATGGGTTCCTTCAAAACAAATAAAAATCAGATATCACAGAGGAAGACCACCCGAAAACCTTGGTCACACACAAGAAGAAAGAAATTAAGAATACCAAACAAAACAGGCAATATAAATTGATAATCGCTTCACATAATTCTAAAGCTGACTGAGACATAAAAAATGTCTCTAGCCAGAACTTCAGCAGTACATGACCAATAAATCCTTGGCTATAATATCCTCAATTTTTATTATGTCATTCTTTTAATTGGCATTGATAAAATTGGTTTACAGTTTAATTTCATTCTGAACATCTCATACATTTATAATTTTAGAACTGTATAATGCTTGTGAGAAATTATATGTTTGCAGAACAAAAGGAGTGAATACTGGAGATGCTGGACCAAACCTGACAGAATTTTTCTTCCAGCATGCTGAGATATTGACACATCTGTTTGTATCTTGCATGTTCCAGAATTGTGCTTGTTCCTGCCTCAACAACTTCAATTGCTGTTTCTCATCACGGCCTGCTCCCAAGAGAGCTTTGAAGAAAGCTACAAATCTTAATTGGTCCAGCATTTTAAACTGTTCTAAACAGGACTTTTATTATTTTCTCAACATTCAAAGACTGGACCACAAATATTGCTTACTTAATTAAACATTTTTCCAATTTTCTTTGGGCCCCCAACAGGATTTCTGCATGTCCAAAATGTCAGCTAGAAGAAATCAATGAGAATGATGTCATATTTTCCTTAAGGGGGATTGGGTAGGTTTTTGGTTATTTTCTGTGGCTACAAGTGTTTATTGTCATTGGGAGATGTTTATAAATTACTAATGGTATTATTCAGAGTGAAACTGTTATGCCATTTTAGGAAACCCAAAAGACCTGGGATACACTCTGCTGTAAATACATGAGGTTTTTAAAATTGTATACGTGTTCAGACATGGGACACAAACTTCCTGTGGACACAGGACAGGAATGTAGCCCTGAGATCTAGGGAAGCAAGGTTTTTATGGGGCAAAACTGCAAGCAGGGACTTACATGCTTTGGCTTTACATGATTGTGTAATGGAAACTCAGTTTGAAATGATTGGTTACTTTGGGCATCAAGACCACAAACAGTTCTGGCCTGGTCCTATGGGCCAGTTTCCTAGCAACTGTATAATTAGTGGGCAGGAAAGAATGCAGTAAGGTTAATTTGTCCCCTTAAGGCTAGTTCTTCCCCAAAGGAGGCTGGACATGTTTCCAACTAACTAGGCTTTATTCATGCTTATGCTTTAAACTTTAAAACAATACCCACTGATTTTAAGTCTTTGCTCTCTCAAATCCACTAAGAATTAATGTAATTGAGATTTTAAAAATGAAATAAAATGAAGTTTCAAATCTTTCTTCCATCTGCTATTTTTCCCATAAACTCTACTGTGTGCCTTCCTTGGGAAAGGAACCTGTTTCTGACAATGTGCCAGCAGGCCTGGCTCTGATTTTTTTATTTCAATCTTATTATTATTATCATTATTATTATTAATTTGGGTTTTTGAGACAGGTTTTCTCTGTGTAGCCCTGGCTTTCCAGGCCTCATTGTATACCAGGCTGGCCTCGAACTCCCAGACATACTCACAGACATCTACCTGCCTCTGCCTCCCGAGTGTTGGGATTAAAGGTGTGTGCACTGTGCTTGGCAGGACTTTCTTATAGCCTGGTTGAAGTCATACTTTATGACTTAGGACATGTGAGTGTGAAGAGCTGGCAGGGGTGCAAACCCTTCCTTTTGGAGAGAGGGTTTCTCTTGTGGCCTTGCATGTCCTGAACTCGTTTTGCAAACCCAGATGGCCTGGAACTCACACCAGCCTCTGCTTGCCCCACTGACAGCCACAGGCATGCGACACCACACCTGGCTTCTTGTTATAGTCTTTAAGAATGATTTATAATCTCTGTCTGCCTTCCTGGGACCAGCTCTGTTTTGACTGGGAGAGTTTGCAATCACTAAAAGAAAGGGGGGCAGGGAACCCAGGATTCCTTCTGCAGTGAGCAGGGACTGGCTGGGCCCTGGCTGAGCAGGGAATTTAAACTGGACACATTTAAACTGGGAATACATAAATTTAAGCTGGGGCTGTGTGTGCAATAAACTAGCTTTACTTACTAATGGACCCTTGTGCTTTTTTCCCTTCTTCTAAGAAGTGTAAATCCCATCTATTTGTTTATTTTTACACGTATGACTGTTTTGCCTGCATGGATAGGTGTGCCTGTGTACCAGGTGGATGCCTGGTGCCTGAAGAGGCAGCATTGACAACCCACAAGTATACCCTTGAGTTTTTCTTTTGCCATCTATTGCTTCTCATGGGACCTACACATTAGTCTGGTTTGTTGCCTCAATGAGAGTCCCTTGGAGAAAAAAAAGATTTTCATTTTATTATTATTATTATTATTATTATTATTATTGGGAATGAGTGTTCTTTTTGGAGTGAGGGAAACTTTATTTATGATTCCTGGTGTACTTCTCTTTATTATGGAAGATTTTCTTATTATTTGTACACTATTCTGTCTGCATGCCAGAGGAGGGCACCAGGTCTCACTATAGATTGATATGACCATGTGGGTGCTGGGAATTGAGCTCAGAAACTCTGGAAGAGCAGCCTGTGATCTTAAACTCTGTGCTATCTCTCCTGCCCCCTTATTTCTTATTTTTATTTTTTAAATTTTTATTTATTCATTTTACATCCCTGTCTTAGACCTCCCCTTCTTCTCCTTCCAGTCATACCCTCCCTTTTTTTCCACTATCATCCCTCACCTGGCTCTTCAGAAAAGAGGATCACCCTGCCTCTCCTGTGCATACCCACCCACCCCAGCATATCAAGTGGCATCAGGACCGAACACATACTCTTTGCCTGTCGAGGCAACCCCAACAGGGGAAAGTGAAAGAAAAGATAGCTTGTGGGTCAGGGTGCATTCATATGTGTGTTGGTCCTGCTGTGTTTACAAGGCCTTGTTACCCTTGTGTCCTTCATCCACTCTGGTGCTTACACTCTGCACACAGAGTTTCTTGAGCCCTTAGGGGCTTAGGGTTTCTTGCAGACATCTCATTTAGGGTGGAATGGTCCAAGGCTTCTCACTGTTTGCATATCGACTGGATGTGGGTCTCTGTATTTATTCCCATCTCCTGCAGGAGGAATTTCCAATGATGGCCTAGCAAGGCACTAATCTGTGAGTATGGCTGTGCTCCTTTAGCACAACTGTAGCATTTAGATTTCTCTTATGTCCTTGGCCTCTGTAGACTCAGGTTCCTGGCCAATCAAGCAGTATTGGATCAAGGTTCCTTCTCATGGAGTGGGCCTCCTGAAACCCAACTAGATATTAGTTGGTCTCTTCTGTGACCTTTATACCACAAGTGCACCAGCAAATCTTGTAGGCAGGTCACTGTTGGAGAGTGAAGGGTGTATGGCTGGGTTGGTGTGTACTTTTCTCTTCTGGTGGCATGCAGCGTATGTTCCTGTATCGCAAACAGCAGTCTATAAGGGTGAAGGTTCTCGGTAGGGGCCAGCTGGGATTCGCTGTGTCCAATGACTTGTGAAGGTGTTGTCCCCAGCAACAGAATCTTACCATCAGGTTGGGGAGAGCACTGGAGGATGGACACAGGTGGGGGGCCCCAGGCCCTGCTTTGATCTAGCACAGAGACCTCCTGCGTACCGACTCCACAGGACTCTGGGAAGCCTGCTATCAAGACACGCCCTTGTCTGTTCTTATTAAATTGAAATAAATACATAGTATTAAATGAAAACATCATATATATAAAGCTAGTTATTAAGTGACACGTGTGCTCCACCAGAGGGCACCAGATTCCTTGACAGATGGTTGGAGCGCCACCGTGTGGTCCCTGGGATGGAACCTGGCACCTTGATAAGAGAGGGATTCTCTGTGTCTGATGGCTGTTGCGATGACAAAGGTCGGCTTTTTTTTTAAGATTCATCCATCCATGTATTCATTCATCCATTCATTCATTCTGCTTGTGCACCAGAAGAGGGCACCAGATCCCATTACAGCTGGCTGTGAGCCACCATGTGGTTGCTGGGAATTGAACTCAGGAACTCTAGAAGAGCAGCCAGCGTTGTTAACCTCTGAGCCATCTCTCCTGCCTCCAGTTATTTTTTTAATATTTAAAAGACATTTATTTTCCATGTGAGCGCGTTTCTGCCGTCCCAAGACTAGTCCTCCTTTGACTGGGCGACTCAAAATTAATTTAAAAAAGGGGGAGGGACCTCAGGATCCCTTCTCCAGGGACCAGGGACCAGCTGGACTTCCTCTGATCAGGAGAATTCAAAGCGCTCTTTTTTCCTGCACACAAGTGCAGCAGCCCTGTGTGTTTACTTCCGGTACCAGGGGGCGGGGCGATGGCATCGCAAATTGGCTCCGAAAGGCTCCTGAACCTGAAGACTGCGAGGGGCACAGGGCGGGGACATTGACAGAACACCAGGGACCAGGGAAAATACTGTGCGCTTTATGACGACGGGGAAAGCGCTTCCGGGGGATACTTCTGGGTCCTGACAGAGCTCTAGGCTAAGTAGGGAGGAGGAGGATAGCTTGTGAGGGTGTAATGCGATAAATACAGCATTCTGGGAATTGTATTTTTGCGTCTGCAACTCGGCAAAGCGACGATATAGTGAGACCTGGCTATGTTACTACAAACAATCCCAGAAGTCCTTGCTCTGAGACAGTTCTCACTGAGGCTCCCAGCAGGCACAATGCACTCTGGGATTATTTGTAGTTCCCTGGCTATGGAGTGCTTGGCTTTAAGAATTTCCGTGTCTGGGACATTTCATCATGAATTCAGTAAGGTTGTTCACAATCGTACAAGATAAAACAGATAATTTTTTTTTTTTTTTTGTCTATGAGACACCTATAATACAATGTGAGTGGCTGGAAGTGGAGCTGAAATGCGGTAGATAGATTTAAGATTGATTTAAAGCCTGGACAGCTCCTAAGAGGGTGGATGGGGTATTGGAGCTTTTGGACAGGACTGTGCTGGATGTTAAGTGGAACGCGAGCACCCACAAGCATACATGCCATGTCTTCAATGTGTTATGTACTGTTGAAAAAGCAGGCGCTTGAGGACAACTATAAGGTTATATTCCAAGAAGCTGGCAGTTGGTGGAAATTCAAAGTTCAAGAGTTAGCACAGCACCTCTTCATTTTCCTAGTTCCTCATTCTGCATCCTGTTATTTTCAGGTATTTCAGACCGAACAAACAGCATCTTTTCAGGCTGAAAATGGACTGTAGTTTTCAGTTCAGATAGGTAGTAGCATATGATTCTTGAGGATTCTCTTAGAAAACCCTTCCCAGTAACTCAAAAGTTGACTTCTCATGCCTGGTGTTGGAGTTTTTGTTAGATGGAGGGACAATTGTCATCACAGATGGCAAAATTTCATTTAAACTAAATTTTAGTTTTATAAATTAAAACTAAAATTAGTTTAGTTTTATAGCTTACATGGATTATACATATTTTAGATAGTTACTAATATTATTCCATATTACTTTTTCAGACATCCTTACCTTACCATCTTCCCTTTTGTATTTCTTTCTGTCTTACCTCCGAAATTATTATACCCCCTTCAAGTTTTTCCCATTTCCTCTTTCAAATCTCTATACCTTTCTACTTCCTTCTGCCCCCACACACTTCCATTCTCACCTTGGAAATGGTCACTATTTCATTCTTGGTTTTTTAATTACTGCCGGATATAGACTCACATATGAGTACACACATATTCCGTTTAAAGCTGGGAAACTTAGAAGAGAGAATATGTGGAATTTGTCTTTCTGTGTTTGGATTACCTCATATAACATGATTTTTTTTTCTAGTTCCATCTATCTACCTGCAAGTTTTATGTTTGCATACTACTCAATAGTGATGCATTTTAAAATCATGACCTAAAGAGCTTATATTTAATTCATTTTTAAGGTTATTTAATAATTACATCATTTTGTGCCTTCTCTTTTCTTCCCTCCAAACCTTCCCACAGACCTCTCCTATTTCTCTTTCAAATTCATCTTCTTTTTTCAAATTTGTATTATGCTCTTAATATAAGTTGCTCAGTTTAATAATGTTACTTCCATGCATGTTTTCAGGGTTGATTGCTTGGTATTGGATAACTAAATGATTTTATGCTCTTTCCTGGAAAGATTTTTTTTTTCTCATACTCTCAGCATTTATTAGTTCCCTGCAGATTTTTGTGTAGGATTAAGGACAATGGTTTCTTCCTAGACCACTTTTGCATGTCTATTAGCATTTTCAATTTTTAGTTCGTTTTTATACAGGTATATTGGTAAGCCTTTTTTTCTTTATTTTTTTTATATTGGTCCATCTTTTGGGTGTAGCTTCTGGTATTATTAGGAGACACATTACCAGACCATACTCTGATCCTCTGCCATATATATATATATATATATATATATATATATATATATATTTACCTCCTGTTATGCATGATCACTGAGTCTTAGATCTGGGAATTGTTTTGTAGATGTATCAGATGTGACTGTTCTCCAGAATTCTGCCTTGTGATTGGTTGTGGTTTTAAGTCATGATTGTGGTTCAGGAAAAGCTTCCTTGGTCAGTGGTGAACTATACTTATCTATGTGCATTATTAAAAGCATTTAGGTTGCTACATGTTTATATTCATGCATGTACTTACATGTATTATAGGGATTTATGTAGATAATTCACAGTATGATTGCTTAAAACTCTTTAAAATATTTACTGTTATTTTACCTACTTCCTTCTTTTATATTTATCCTGTAAAAGACCTGGGGTCTTACAGCTCAGGAGTTCAAGATCGCACCCTTCTCGGGAATTTCCACAGACCACAACTCAATGCAAAAGCAAGAGCATTTTTTTTTTATTTCAATCGTGATAGGGTCACCCCTCAAAAGGCAGGAGATGGCCCCAAGCATGCAAAGCACAGGGTTTTTATACTTAAAAATCTGGCCACTTTTGCTCTATACATTGATTGGTCAGCAAGAATAGCATGAAGATAGTTTATGCCTAGTTGTTTGCAGTTTTTGGCCATTTGTGAGTTTTCTCAAAACAACTCACCCTGCCCTTCAAGAGCTACCTGCCTTTGGCTTCAATTCAAGGCTATCTCAGAGCAGTTCATCCTGCCATTTGAGACCTATGTGCCTCTGGCTTTAATTCAAGAATGGGAATGGTCACAGCTGTTTTTCTTTTACAGTTGTTTTCATTCTCGGGTGAGCTCTCATCCCCCTTTTCTTTGTGCTCCAATTTTAACCCTAAAATTGTGGATCAATCTCAGAGAGAGATCGATACTGCCTCTGGAGCATCAGGACCTGAACCACCCTTACACATTCCCTGACAAAGGCCACTAATTGGTTAACAATACAGGGTACTATTGTGACAAGGAGCAAAAGGGTAGCAAAAGGTCCCAGTAAGAGAAGCACATAGGGAAGCATACCATTAAACCCATTCCAAAAAGGAGATTCTATTAATTCTCATCTCCTTTTTTCAAGATCTTTTTTTTAATCTTTCCTTTAACAATGCCTGATTAGTGTAAAAAACGGCATTTCTCCTGTGAGGCTAAGCAGATTCCTCCTTTTTCAACCGTAAGGAGGTCTAATCCCCTTTGGGTCTGGAGAACTACTTCTGCTAAGGAATTGAGCTGGTCTTGGAGGTCATTGATGGTGCTCGAAAGCAATTGTACATCATTAATTAACTGTTGGGACAGTTTGTTGTATTTATATAATAAAACACCCAAGCCAGTTGACCCAGCGCCTATGGAAGCACTCAGCCCAGTTCCCACTAACAGAGGAATGAACTGAATGGCTCTCTTCATTCTTCCAGCCATTAAGTCAAAGGTGGTGACTAGGACTGGCTCATCCCCTGGAATGATGCTAAGATCAGGGAGTTGCCTGTACACAGGTCCCAGTCCAATCTGTGGGCAAGAATGTATAGGCTTTATTATTCCTGCATAAGAAAACAGTGTTATTGTCAGGGCAGAGAGCTGTGGAGATGTCAATTGCTGAATCACAAATGGCAAAGATAGCATCCCCTACAGGTAGACCTGAGCTATCATTTTTGTAGGGTTTTGTCAAACAGGTAACATTTTTCTTGAAGAGAGGCTGCACTCTCATAGGGGGTGCTGAGTGTCAGGACCCCTCAGCAGTGGAATAAGTGGCGTTGGGGGGGAGCTCCAGAGGAACAGGCTGCCCCCGTCAGAGGCGGAGCCAGAAGTCACTTGCAAGCGAAGGGTTGGTGTCATTTAGGAGGCTATGAGTGGCAGTAATAACATGTACAGTCTGGGGGTCTAAAATAAAGTTTCCTCTACTATCAGGAAGAACCAGAGGGTGGTAATTGAGGGACGAGTATTCTTTTTTCTATTAACTCTTCAATGCATTGTTTAACCTGTTCTTGTCTGGCCTGATCCTTCACCCCTCCTCCATCTGAGAGGTGAATGGGAGGTACCTTTCTTCAGCGTACAGGCTTTCCTACCATCCCAGAACAAGGGGCTTGGAGTAATTAAGATCCATGGACTCCTGTTGGCACACTGTGGAAACAATCGTCTATCCTCATCTCCTCCCTGACTTGGTTCAATATGGCAGTGAAATAGGTGATGATATCTTTTCCAGTACATTGTTGCACAACCCTATAGCAACTGCTATGCACAACCTGTTGATAGGTATCACAAGGGCAAGGCACGGGGCACCCATTTACATAAGGAATCATCTTAGGCTTGGTTACACAATGCCATTCTAAACTTGGGGTACTCCCTGAAGGTTGTAGGGCTCTATATGCCCATGTATCGCCAAACTCAACTTGAGCATAGGCCTTGTTGGGGCTCCAAATCTCACCAATAAGTAAGGTTCTGCCATTCATCACACCACCCTTGCAATCACAGGGTTTACCATACATTGCTTCCAGGGCCTTGTGAGCCTGGCGAGGATCACCAAAACTCCAATTGAGTAAAAACAGCACCACCCAGAGGTACCATTGTCTGTCCACTTTACTGGTCAAAGAGTTCATTGTCCCTGATGAGTTTCAGTTTTAACAGGTTGCTGGAGGCTTGGACTTTCCAGGTGTCAGAAGGTTTATGAAGAGCAGGCTTGACATATGACCCATGGATCCAAGCTGCAATGCTCTCTACTTTGACGGCTGTTGGGGTGTTGAGCAGGACACAATAAGGAACCTTCCAACGAGGTTCCAAATTCTGGCTGTGGTGTCATAACAAGTACACCATCTCTCCAACCTGGAACTAATGGGGCACCTCCAAGGACCGGGGCGCATATGCACTACCAACCTTGCTCCAAATCTCTTTCTGAATAAGTTGCAGTCCTTTTCACCTGGACAACAAGTCAGAGTTACCACTAGTTATGTCAATGGGGTCCCCAAGAAGAGTCAGGGTAGCAGGAACCCCATATAGTATTCAAAGGGAGTTAAGCCTAGTATGGAGGGAGTATTTCTGACTCTAAAGAGGGCCAAGGGAAGGATCACTGCCCAGTCACCATCAGTCTTCATGGTCAATTTAGTGAGAGTCTCTTTGAGAGTTCTATTCATTCTCTCTACCTGTCCTGAACTTTGAAGTCTATAAGCACAATGTAACTTCTAATCAAGTCCCAGAAACCTGACCACCTCCTGGTTTACCTGAACAACAAAGGTTGGCCCATTGTTTGACCCAATTACCTTTGGAATACCAAACCGAGGAAAAATGTCTTCCAGAATCTTTTTGGCCATGACCAGGGAGGTTTCTTTCTTTGTGGGAAAAGCTTCCACCCATCCTGAGAAAGTGTACACAAAAACCAGGAGATATTTATTGCCATCTCTAGATGGTCTACTTTCAGTGAAATCCACTTCCCAATGCATTCCAGGTCTAGTTCCTTGTCACTGGCCAGCAGTGACACCTGAATACCACCTGAGAGAGGGCTGGGAAAGAGAGAGAGAGACAGGGTGACACAGAGAAGGACACTGAGTCTACATGCTGATCCAAGTGTTAGTTTAATGGACGTCAGGTTAACACTTAAGTAGGCCAAAAAGTACAAGCAGTTTCTCCTGTAGGAACTTTACATGGTCAAAACATAGGAGAGCTCACTCAAGGTTACACAGCACCTGCTGTCTGGTTACTATGGTTGCACACAGTTTCGCAGGGTCAGAGCTGTCTGCTGTAGGACCACCAAGGTCAGTTTATAAGAAACTGGACTTTGGAAAATAGCCAAAGCCAAGAGGCCAGATTCCACTGTTCAGATGCCATTAACTCCAAATTTGCCATATACTCCAAAAAGGCTGCCACAGTTCCTCTCAGCTGCTTCCCTGGAAGCAGCTCTGGAAACTCTTACCTATGTTTACCTACTGGCAAGGTTCACATGCCCTAGTCACTGTCTCAGTCAGGGTGGTGAGGTTTAGTATTCAGTACTGGGATGGGTGGGCAACTTCAGCTAAATTCTTTGCCCACAAGTGAGTCCACTTACGCATCTGAGTAATTAATCTCTCAGCGTCTTCCTTTGGTAGAATGATCTTACCTTTAGAGTCAATCCATGCCCCCACATAGGTGTCAAATATCCCCTGTGTTTTACCATATTAACTTTAAGTCACTTTCTGAGTAGTTTAGTCATTCTTCTCTGGGCAGTTCAGCAGTTAGTACCACTAGGACAGTTTCCTCTAGCAGCTGCTTTAGCCTCCTGATCGGCCATGTTATTCCCCTTTCCTGCCTCAGAAATCCCCTTCTGATGTCCCAGACAATGAATAATGCTTACCTTTTCCAGCAGCAACAAGGCATTGAGCAAAGTCAGAATCTCATTTTTATTTTTTATCTCTACCAGCTGATGTTAGCAGAAATCTCTGCTGATAGATGGCCCCATGTACATGGGCTGTTGGTAAGGCGAACCAACTATCAGTGTAGATGTTTATCTTTTTACCCTTTTCCAGTGTTATTGCCTGGATTAAAGCAATCAATTCAGCTCGCTGAACAGATGTGCCCTCCGGCAACGCCTGGGCCCAGATTACCTGATGTCCATCTACCACCACTGCCTCTGCCTTTCTCTTCCCGTTCTACAAAAAACTGCTCCCATCCTTATAGTGTGTCACCTCAGCATCAGGAATTGGTTGATCTTTCAAGTCCTTTAGCCATCCCTGTTCCTCTGCTAGAACCTGTAAGCAATCATGCTCCAGGGGCTGGATTTCTGGATCTGGCAATAAGGTGGCAGGGTTTAGCCCTGTAGCCGGGGCAAAGGTGACTCTATCATTATTCAAGAGCAAGGCCTGGTAATGTGTCTTGCTGGCATTCATGAGCCAGAAATCAGGTGGCTGCCTTAAGACACTCTCAAGGGCATGAGGAGCACAGATGATGAGGTCCTGTCCCAGAGTCAGTTTGTCTGCATGTTTTACTAGTGCCGCCACTGCTGCTATTATTTACAGGCAGGTTGGCCATCTTGCCACTACTCAATCAAGTGTTTTGGATAGATAGGCTACTGGTCTCTTCCAGGGTCCAATTTTCTGTGTTAGCACCCCATTGGCCATTCCCTGATTCTCACACACATAGAGATGGAAGGGTTTGGTTACATCAGGGAGTCCCAATGCTGAGGCCAATATTAAGGCTTGTTTGATATTACCAAATGCAGCTTGTTCATCCTTTCCCCAGATGAAAGAGTCACTGCCCTTTGTAAGGGCATGCAGAAGGGCTGCCATGTTGGCAAATCCCGGGATCCACAGCCGGCAAAACTCCGCTGTACCTAAAATTTCCCTCAGTTGTTCAGTAGTCTGTAGAGGGGGAATATGAAATACAGTCTTTTTTCTAGCCTCCAACGGCCATCTCTTTCCCTCTTTTAATATATATCCCAGATAACTGACAAAATTTCCTGCAGAGATGGGTCTTTTTTGCTGTAGCTGAGCTTACCCATCTCTTGCAACAGCTGGTCGGTGGCCTCAAAACAGGTTTCTTTACAATTTGCAGCTAATAGAATGTCATCCACATATTGGAGAAGAGTTACCTGTGGATTGGTGGCCCGGAGGTGTGCCAGGTCCCAAAGAAGGGTTTCATCTTCCTTTTGGGACAATTCTTGATCCAGTGTCCTTTCTCCTTGCAATAGGCACACTGATCCTTAGACAGAGGGCCCTCTGATTTCCAGGATCTCTCTCCCTATCATTATGACTGCACTGCGGTGGCCAGGATCTTAGTCAACTTTCTGTCTTGCCTCTTATCCTTTCTCTTTCTCTTGCTTCCTGCTCTTTCTGCTTTCTTTCCTCTTTCTCTTCTTCCATCTCCCAGCTGTAGAAAACCTTTTCTGCTACCTGCACTAAATCCTTAAAGAACTTGTCCTGTAAACCCTCTATTTTCTGGAGTTTTCTACAAATATCTCTGGCTGACTTGTCTATAAAGGTAATAGTCACCATTGGTTTATGCTCATCTAAGATAGGGTCATAGGGCGTAAACTGACAGTATGCCTCTATCAGCCATTCCAGAAAGGCTGCAGGAGATTCATGCAGCCCCTGAACCATCTCTCTTACCTTCATCAAATCAGTGGGATTTCAAGCAGCCCCATGGAAACCCGCAATTAGAGTCTGACGGTAGACCTCCAGTCATTCCCTACCTCCAGATGTGTTGTAATTCCCGTTCAGTGGGTGAGGGGAACGCCATCATCAATCTCATTAGGGAGGATGGAAGGCCTTCTGTCCATTCCAGGCACAGTCTTTCTCTTCCCAAGGAGGACACGTCTCGTTCCTCAGTAGTTAAGAGGGCCTGCAAGAGTTTCTGGCAATCATCCCAAGTGGGCTGGTGAATAGGACAGATTCAAACAAATATGTGCCTTTTATCTCACCTCCAAGAAATGATAGTCACCGCCTGTCCCATAATAAAGTCGTCCATCAAGAAAGTCAAAGAAGCAACAATGATAGAGACAAAGAAAACAAGAAAGGCAGTTACACAAGAACACCCTTATGGGTGGTACTACAGAATTCTGATTGAGAGGCTGCCTCATGGCGGCTGTCTCTGAAGAGAAACAGATGGGAGGAAAACCATCCCGGAACTAGCCTCCCCAAATGGAATCTGGAAGGTCCTCCAGTTCCCAGGCAACCGATATTCTGACAAGTTTGTCTATCGCAGGGACTGAGCAGATGACCAAAAATGTCTAGATAGGTGACTAAAGAGAAACAGTGGTATACCAAAAATCAGACTAACCTGTTCTGATCTCACTTCTGAGCCCAGCCAGTTGAGTGTTAAGGAAGGGCACACTGTTTTCCGGGCAACGCACCAAAATGTAAGACCAAGAGTCTCACTTCTCAGGAGCTCAGGATCTCGCCCTTCACAGGAAAACTCACAGACCACAATTCAATGCAATAGCAAAAGGTTTTATTGCTGTCGAGATAGGGTCGCACCTACAAAGACAGGACATGACCCTGAACATACAAAACAGGATTTTTATGCATGAAAATCAGATCACTTTTGCTCTACACTTTACAGCTGGTTGTTCCTCAGAACAGTTCACCCCGCCCTTCAAGAGCTATCTGCACCTGGCTTCAATTCAAATAATAACAGTTGTTTTTCTCATTCCCAGGTGGTCCCTCATTTGTTCTGATGATGAAATCACTGAATAATGTCATGTTGCAGTGTTAAGGGTGCAGGGATCTGTTTAGGAGCCTGTGCAAAACAACAGCCTCATTCACTAAGGTAATTCAAGGCCCTGGAGAAAATTGTTCACCAACTTCATACAGAGATTGGATTCAGCTCTAAAGAGGGTAGTACCAGACTGACACCAGATAAGCACTGATGCCATTCTTGGCGCATGATACTGCAAATACCACATGTAGGAGAGCATTTAGAGCATGAAAAGGAGGAGCAGCCCCAAGAGAAGATTGATTAAGAAAGACAACTGCTATTGACTCTCAGGAACATCATGCTGACCTCACAGGACAAGCTAAACCTAGAGTTCCCAGTTCTCAAAAAAAAAAAACAAAAACAAAAACAAACAAACAAAAAAAAACATTGTGCTATTTTGGGTAAATCCAGGAATTTACCGAAAGAACTGTGAGGTTAAAATCTCTAGAATGCAAAATAGGAGGTGTGTTAACACAGAGGCAAGTTGTGCCTTTACTCACAGAAGGGAACAAGCAGATTTTGGCTCCAAGGGAATTCAAAGGTTCCCAGGGTTTCATGGCAGCTGTGGCAAGGGAAAGCACAGGTCTAGGGATTACTGCTCTGAGAGGGACAAAGAGGCTAACCTCTTGCCATCAGGAAACCAACAGAGGGGCCTGTCAGGCTTAGGCCCCTCATGCAACAATACGAGCTGTCTCCCATCACGCAGCCATGAGGTACTAGGCAGGTAGGAAAATCTCAACTGAGCGCAGCTTTGCATCTGGCTGCATATAAACCTCTGACCCTAAGCACAAGGGTTCTATGTCACAAAGGAAATGCAGCAGTTTATGGACCTGTGTATTCAGGGATGCTAAAGAGGATCTCTGGAAGAAGCAGAATAACTTCTACAGGATCTATTGTACACCCAGGTACTGTAGATGGGGACTGCAAGGAAGAAGTTAAAATCATGGTGCATGTAAAACACGAGATGCAAAAATAAGGCAGGGGTAGTATTGCTCAGCTGTTACTGTTCTCCTCCATCTAGGGCAAAGCCGCACCCTTAGGAAGGACAGGCACATTTGGCAGTACCGGAAATTGTGTGTTCTGGAAAGCAGTGTCTAATGATCAGAGATTCAAATTAATGGCAGCAACAAGTGGTGTTCATTGAAATGCAGGAGATGACTTCAGTATCCTCTCCCAAAAGTCTTGGGATCCACAATGTGTGCTTCTGAAGGTTCATATACAGTTTCTAGGAATCTGTAAAATTTCTCCAGTAGGACAAAGTGTATGGGGGATTAAATAGGTGGAACCAGAGGGTCCAAGAGGGAAGTTGACACCTTCTGTAGCCTGCCACTGAAGGAGAAATTCAGAAATAATTCCAGGAGTCTTTCTGCAGGATAAGTCTCCTCTCTGCCCAAATGCTTATACTTGCAGTTTCCTAACCATATTTAGATTGTTGAAATCATACACTGGGAGACTGAAGCTGAAAGGAACTTAAGGCAGAAGCACACGCAGAATGCAAGATCTGTTCTAGCCACGTTCCTCCTTGAGCATCAGCCAGAGCTGAATGAATGACTTCGTTAAAGTAGGCAAAGACTGCTCCTGGCTTCTGCCCCTTTTCCTTGCCTGATCATCAGAAGCCGTGCCTTAGACTCTCCCCTCAAACTCCTTGTGGGCCAACACAGGTGCGTAATGTGAGCTAAGCAGTGGAATTTGGGTAGAACACAAGACCACCTGTATCTGGAAAGGGTGCTTTAGGGTGGGATATGGGAAAATTCGCAGGAGGAAGGAAGGGTTTCACAGTTAGGAAGCAGAAGGGCGTTCCACGGTTTAGCCTGTAATTGGAAGCCTCGAGGGAGTGGGTGGGGCCTAGGTCGGTATTTAAGGGTGAGCAGCGGACACCTTTACCCATTTGCCATAGCCTGCACTGTCCTGGGTGTTGTTCTGAGTACACACTGGAGAGGAAGAACTCCTGTCAAAGTGTCCTCGGCAGGATGGAAGATCAGGCAGATGTGGGTGGCTGCAGTAAGACAAAGACATCCTGGCGTCTAAAGACTGTTTGGCAGGCTAAGCAGAAGGAGGTCTTGCTCTCAGTTTTCGCCAAGACACCTTAACTGAGCTTCAGGACCAGGCAGGAACTGGCCAGGGAATTTGGGGTTCCAGAGTCCTGCATCTGCATGTGGTTTCAAAACTGCAGAAATAAGACTGGCGTGTAGAGGAAGACCTCAAAACAGACCACCGCAGGCTCCAGCCATGAAGCCTCCCAACAGCCTCCTGAAAAGCTTGTCGCCAGGGTACAACAAGCAAGAGGCCCGCCCTCAGAACGGAGAAGGCCTCGAACGCGGCTTTGTCCAGCGCAGATCAGCATGCTAATCTTTTGAGATCTCTCCATCCCCAGACTATGCCACGAGAGTGCAACTGGCACTGAGCACAGGTTTGCCTGAGGACACCGACCACATATGGTTCCAGAACAGAAAGGCCAGGCAGAAAGGCCGCGCTGGAGGCAGCACAGCTAAAGGTGAGGACCTGCCTGCCTCTCCTGGCCCAGAAAGGGCTCCTGGAGCATCGTATTGCATTGAGCAGGAGGCTTCCCGCGACAGCTTGTTGACACCGGGTTCTGCAGGAGGCGAGTATGGAGAAACGTTGATGCCAACATCCGAGCTCACCTTCTCCACAGAGGCCTACCCAGAACCCAGCAACTCCTGCCCTGCACAGCTTTTCCTGGATCAACTGCTGAGTACAGCGGAAGTCAAGGAACAGGTACCAGCTGCTCTGGACCCAGATGACCCATGAGAGCAGATCGAACCAACACTTGAGGCTCCTCTCACGGAAGAAGAATATCAGTCTCTGTTGTATGATATTTGACCCCATTGGTAACCCCTAGAATTGGGACTGTAAAACTCTGTTGCTTGGACCCTCACCTGACCATTGTCTCAGAGACTCCAGCCAGAAATGAGCTTGGACAGATGCTCAGGCTTGCACCTATGAAAGGTGCAGAGCTCTAGCGATCCTGAGTAAGTGTTGGGAAAGAGATGGAAGGCCCTGGAGGTGCGAGGAACCTCACAAGAAGACCAACAGAAACAGGTGACCCAGACCCCAGGGGGCTTGCAGAAACTGAGCCATCAAATAAGGAGCATGCTTGGTCTGGACCTAAGGACCCTGCACACACGTAGCAGGTGGGAGGTGAATCCTTGGGCTTAATGTGGGTTGCCCTATGAGGGAAGTGTTGTGGAGTGGCACAGCGGCGGTGGAAAGTTGTTTCTAGCCTGGACTTTGTTGTTTCTAATTTGGACGGTTTTTGAAGGACAGTTATATCATGTTAGCTTCAATTATGATGAGTATAAATATGTAATTTGTCTGTTATTGTACTCTGCATCATTAAATTACTTTTAGGCATTACTATGACCTGGTTATTGTTTTCATTTGGAAGTTAATGTAAAGAGGAGATATGATTATCTTTCAAGCTGAAAAGAGGTGTGATCATGAGTCTTGGTTTTTAACTTGACTGCATATGGAATTAAGCAAAACACCCAAATTAAGGACACAATTGTGAAGTACTCTTCCTTATTTGAAGTAGTCTTCTCTACTTCTCTTCTGGATCTATAAGCCTGAAAAACACACCTTTAATCCATATCTTCATACTGCAAAACCAACCACTCACCTTTGCCTCATCTTCTACTGGAAACCTATACAAGGACATGGAAGAAGGAATATTTTACTCTTTTCCTGTTCCTTTTTGCTTTGGTAGCAAGTCTATTTCTTCATTGACTATAGAACCTTCTTCTTGAGGATTTCAGTGTATTTGAAGGTGAGTTGCACCAACCAGCCTCATGGACCAAGCCACTGATAGATTCCTTGATTTTCCATTTTTAGCCATCCACTGTTGAATTAATTGACTCACAGATTGTAAATCATTCTCATAAATCCTTTCCTATAAAGAGAAAGTTAGAGGGAAAATAAACTATGCATATAATTATCTTTCACATAGAACTACCAAATTTTCTGCTTTTAATAATGTTATGTAATTCATTCAGGAATCACTTAAACAACAGTAATTTTCATATGAGGAGTTATAGAAAAATATTCATCACCATGCAAAATCAAAATGCTACATAACTTTTTGGGTATATTGATGGCAGAGACTATGAAAGACAGAAGGGCTTGGATGGATATCATGCAGACACTAAGAGACCACCGATGCCAACCCAGACTACTATACCCAGTATATATGCAGCCATCCAGCCCTACAGAAGATACTAGAAGGAAAACCCCAACCCATTAATATTAAATACACTCCAGAAAACATATTGTGGCCCACACCATGAGGGGAAGTCCATGCCTGACACTGCCTGGATGACCATGAACCAGAGTCAAGATAACCTAGAGACACATGATATCTGTAAACATGACAGGCAAAAAAATGTCAATGAAAGATACTCCGCTATAATCATATATGAGTGCCTAGCCCAGTTGTCATCAGAGAGACATTACCCGGCATCTGATGGGAGCAGATGCAGAGAACCACAGCCAAACACAATTATGTATCTAGGGGAACGCCACAAATGATGGAATATGTATTGTAGGAATCAGAGATATCAAGGACAGAACAAGAACATGGCTCACTAAGTCAACTGGGCTCATAGGGGATCACAGAGACTGAAAGAAAAAGGCAAACATTCTATGAGTCTTGTGAGCTAGGTTGTCTGCATACATCTTAGATGTTGCTGAGGGACTTCCAACAGTGAGTGTGTGTGTGTGTGTCGAGGGGTGACTCTGACTCTTTTTCCTGCTCTAGCTACACTTTCCTCATGTATTGCTTTGACCAACTCTGATGTGAGGGATTGTTCCTAGTCTTATTGTAACTTGTTATGCCATCAGAATTTTTTTTCATTGAAAATAATGAAGCAGTGGATCTGAAGGAGAGGTGAGTTGGGCAGAGTAGAGGTGGATAGATTGTGGGTAGGAGGAATGGAGGAACAGGAAACTGCAGTTGGGATGTAGTGCATGAAGCAAGAACAAAAAATAAAATGCTAAAACAAAATAAACTATCATCAGCTAGGGCTGTTGGTGAGTACCTGCAGTGCGAGCACTCAGGAAGTTAAAGGTAGGTGGGTCTCTGTGAGCACAGAGAGCACAGGCTGTTCTACAAACAGAGTCCAGGACAGCCAAAATTATTCAGAAAAATCCTGTCTTCAAACAAACAAAAAACTGTCAGCATTTTGTGTTTCATCTTTAGGAACTTTGTTTTATGTCCTACTTTTTTAATTTTTTATTTTTTAATATGAGATACAGTTTCTTAACTTTGTATCCTAGCTGTAGCCCAGTCCCTCATTTCGTCCCTTTCCCACCCACCCTCTCATCTCCTCCCTACCCCTTTCCAAGTCCACTGATAGGGAAGGGCCTCCTCCTGTTCCAACTGACCATAGCTTATCAGGTATCATCAGGACTGGCTGTAATGTCCTCCTCTGTGGCCTAGCAAGTCTGATCCTCCCTAGGGAGGGGGAAGGTCAAAGAGCCAGCCATTGAGTTCATGTCCAAAATAGTCCCTGTTGCACTTAGTATGGTACCTACTTAGATACAGAGCTGACATGGATATATTTCAGCAGGGGTGCTAGGTTACATGCATACATGGTCCTTGGGTAGAGATACAGTCTCATAAAAGACCCCTGTGCCCTGATATATTTGGTTCTTGTGGAGTTCCTTTCCTTTCCAGGTCACACAAACAACCCCTTCTTTCATATGATTCTCTGTCCTCTGCCCAAGGTTTGGTTATGAGTCTCAGCATCTGCTTTGATACACTGCTAGGTAGAGTCTTTCCCAGGTCCTCTGTGGTAGGCTAGGGTCCTGTTTCTTGTTTTCTCCTATGTCCATCCCATTTGTTTTTTTAAGTGAGGATTGATCATCTTAACCCAGGTCCTCTTTCTTGTTTGTCATCTTTAGGTGTACAGATTTTAGTATGTTTTTCCTATGTTATAGGTCTAGCATCCACTTAAAAGTGAGTGTATACCATGTATGTCTTTCTGCTTCTGGGATACCTTACTCAGGATGATCTTTTCTAGATTTTTTCTTGTTTCTTTATGTTTATATCTCATGATTTCTTTGAATGGACTAGATAAAAACCTGTCTGTTGCACAGCTGGTAAATAGGTTTCCCATTTTATAAGCTGCTTCACCACCTAAAGAATGGATAGCAAAAGCATTTTAGTCTCCTGTTGTTAGACCTGGAGTCTCACTGCTCAGGAGCTCAGGATTGTGAACTTCCCAGGAACACTCAGAGACCACAACTCGATGCGAAATCAAGAGTTTTATTCCAATTTTATTTCTGTCTTTGGTTGCCCCTCCAAAGACAGGAGATGACCCTGAACATGCAAAGCACAGGGTTTTTATACCTGAAATTCAAACCACTTTTGCTGTATCCATTGATTGGTCAGCAAGAATAGTATAATAGTGTACAGCTGGTTGTAGATCGTGTACAGCTGGTTGTAGATAGTTTTTCTCAGAACAGTTGACCCTTCCCTTCAAGAGTTATCTACACATGACTTTTCAATTCAAATAATCACAGTTGTTTTTCTCATGCTGAGGTGGTCCCTCACCCCCCCTTTTTTCCTCAATTGTAACCCTAAAATTGTGGATCAACATCAGGGAGAGGTTGATACTGTCTCTGGAGCATCAGGAACTGAACTGCACTTATAAGTTCCCTGACAAAGGCGAGTTCTGGTCGGAGAGTTTATTGTCCTTGATGAGTTTCAGTTTTAGCAGGTTGTTGGAGGCTTGGACTTTCCAGGTGTTGCAGGTTGATGAAGGGCAGGCATTACATGTCACAGGTGGACCTGAGCTGTGATGCCCTCTACTTTGACATCAGTTGGGGTGTTGAGCAGGAGGTAATAAGGACCCTTCCACCCAGGTTCCAGATTTTGGCTGCAGTGTCATGACACATATACCAGCTCTCCAACCTGGGATTGATGGGGCACCTCCAAGGACTCAGGTGCATATGCACTGCCATCCTTGCTTCAAATCTCTTTCTGAATAATTTGCAGTCCTTTTAGCATGGACAACAAGTCAGAGTAACCACTACTGATGTCAAGGGGGTCCCCAAGAAGAGTCAGGGGAGCAGGAACCCCATATCATAGTTTGAATGGAGTCAGGCCTTGTACAGAGGGAGTATTTCTGACTCTAAAGAGGGCCAAGGGAAGGAGCACCACCTAGTCACTGCCAGTCATCATTGTCAATTTGGTGAGATTTTCTTTTAACAGTCTATTCATTCTCTCTACCTGTCCTGAACTTTGGGGTCTATAAGCACAATGTAACTTAGAGTCAAGCCCCAGAAACCTGGCCACCTCCTGGCTTACCTGAGCAACGAAGGCTGGCCCATTGTCTGACCCAATTACTTTTGGAATACCTTACTGTGGAAAAAATGTCTTCCAGAATCTTTTTGGCCATGACCAGGGTTGTTTCATTCTTTGTGGAAAAAGATTCTTCCCATCTTGAGAAAGTGTCCACAAAAACCAGGAGATATTTATTGTCGTACCTGGCTGGTTTAATTTCACTGAAATCCACTTCCCAATGCATTCTGGGTCTAGTTCCTCTCAGCTGCTTCCCTGGGCTCTGGAAATTCTTACCTATGTTTACCCTCTGGCAAGGTTCACATGCCCTAGTCACTCTCTCATTCAGGATGGTGAGTTTTAGTATTTGGTACTGGGATTTGTGGGCAACTTCAGCCAATTTCTTTGCCCTCAAGTGAGTCCATTTATACATCTGAGTTATTAATCTCTCAGCGTCTTCCTGGGGTAGAATAATCTTACCTTTGGAGTTAATCCATGCCCCCAAGTCAGTGTCAAATATCTCCTGTTGTTGCCATATTAACTTTAAGTCACTTTCTGAGTAGTTTAGTCATTCTTCTCTGGGCAGTTCAGCAGTTAGTACCACCAGGACAGAGTTTCCTCTAGCAGCTGTTTTAGCCTCTTGATCAGCCATGTTATTCCCCTTTGCTGCCCTGGAAGTTCCCTTCTGATGTCCAGGGCAATGAATAAAGCTTCACTTGGCAGGCAGCAACAAGGCATTGAGCAAAGCCAGAATCTCGTTTTTATTTTTTATCTCTTTACCAGCTGATGTTAGCAGGCCTCTCTGATGATAGATGATCCCTTGCACATGGGATGTTGCGAAGGTGTACTGACTATCAGAGTAGATGTTTCTTTTTACCCTTTCCCAGAGTTAATGCCTGTGTTAAAGCAACCAATTCAGCTCGCTAAGCAGAAGTGCCCTTCAGTAACGCCTGGACCCATATTAACTTATGTCCATCTATTACTGCTGCCATTGCCTTTCTTTTCCCATTCTCCCAAAACTGCTCCCATCCATATAGTATGTCATCTCACAGTAGGGCAGAGGCTGATCTTTCATGTCCTTTCGCCATCCCTGTTCCTCTGCTAGAACCTGGAAACAATCATGCTCCAGGGGCTGGATTTGTGGATCTGGCAATAAGGTGGCAGGGTTTAGCCCTGTAGCTGGGGCAAAGGTGACTCTATCATCATTCAAAAGCAAGGCTTGGTAATGTGTCATGCGGGCATTCATGAGCCAGCAATCAGGTGGCTGCCTTATGACACTCTCAAGGGCATGAGGAGCACAGATGGTGAGGTCCTGTCCCAGAGTCAGTTTGTCTGCATGTTATACTAGTGCCGCCACTGCTTCTATTATTTCCAGGCAGGTTGGCCATCTTGCCACTAGTGAATCAAGTGTTTTGGATAGATAGGTTACCGGTCTCTTCCAGGGTCCAATTTTCTGTGTTAGCACCCCATTGACCATTCCCTGATTCTCAGCCACATAGAGATGGAAGGGTTTGGTTACATCAGGGAGTCCCAATGCAGGAGCCAATATTAAGGCTTGTTTGATATTATCAAATGCAGCTTGTTCATCCTTTCCCCAGATGAAAGAGTCATTGCCCTTTGTAAGGGCATGCAGAAGGGCTACCATCTTGGCAAATCCCGGAATCCACAGCCAGCAAAACCCTGCTGTACCGAAAATTTCCCTCAGTTGTTCAGTAGTCCCTGGAGGGGGAATGTGAAATACAGTCTCTTTTCTAGCCTCCGAAGGCCATCTCTTTCCCGCTTTTAATATATATCCCAGGTAACTGACCTGCAGGATGGGAGTTTTTCGCTGTAGCTGAGCTCACCCATCTCTTGCAACAGCTGGTCGGTGGCGTCAAAACAACTTTCTTTACAATCTGCTGCTAATAGTATATCATCCACATATTGGAGATGAGTTACCTGGGGATTGGTAGCCTGGAGGTGCGCCAGGTTTAAGTGTAGGGCTTCATCTTCCTTTTGGGACAATCCTGGATCCAATGTCCTTTCTCCTTGTAATAGGCACACTGATCCTTAGACAGAGGGCCCCTCTGATTTCCAGAAACTCTCTCCCTATCATTATGACTGCACTGTGGTGGCCAGGATCTTAGTCAACTTTCTGTCTTGCCTCTTATCCTTTCTCTTTCTCTCACTTCCTGCTCATTTTGCTTTCTTTCCTCTTTCTCTTCTTTCATCTCCCGGCTGTAAAAAACCTTTTCTGCTACCTGCACTAAATCCTTTAACGACTTTTCCTGTAAACCCTCTATTTTCTGGAGTTTTCTACAAATATCTCTGGCTGACTGGTCTATAAAGATTATAGTCACCATTGCCTTATACTCATCTGAGGTAGGGTCATAAGGTGTAAACCAGCTATATGCCTCCATCAGCCATTGAAGATAGGCTGTGGGAGATTCATCTGGCTCCTGAACCATCTCTCTTACCTTCATCAAATTGGTGGGCTTTTGAGCGGCCCCATGGACACATGATATTAGAGTCTGGCGGTAGACCTGCAGGCATTCCCTACATCTGGATACATTGTAATCCCAGTTGGGGTGGATGAGGGGAAAGCCATCATCAATCTCATTAGGGAGGATGGAAGGCCTCCTGTCCATTCCTGGCACAGTCTTTCTTGTCAAAAGGAGGACCCGTCTCCTTCCTCACTAGTCAAAAGGGCCTGCAAGAGTAGCTGGCAATCATCCCAAGTGGGCTGGTGTGAGAATAGGACATATTCAAAGAAATATGTGCCTTGTATCTCATCTCCAAGACATGATAGTCACAGCCTGTCCTATAATAAAGTCATCCATCAAGAAAGTCAAAGAAGCAACAATGATAGAGACAAAAAGAACAAGACAGGCAATTTGACAAGGACACCCTTTTGGGTGGTACCACAGAATTCTGATTGAGAGGCTGCCTCACGGCAGCTGTCTCTGAAGAGAAACAGATGGGAGGAAGACCATGCAGGACCTAGCCTCCCCAAATGGAATCCGGAATGTCCTCCAGTTCCCAGTCAATCGATATTCTGACAAATATGTCTATCGCAGTGACTGAGCAGACGACCAAAAAGGTCCAGATAGGTGACTAAAGAGAAACAGTGCTATACCAGAAATCAGACTAACCTGTTCCGAGCTCGACCTCTGAGCCCAGTCTGTTGAGGGTTAAGGAAGGGCACGCTGTTTTCCGGGCAACGCACCAAAATGTAAGACCTGGAGTCTCACTGCTCAGGAGCTCAGGATTGCGCCCTTCACAGGAACAATCACAGACCACATCTCAATGCAATAGCAAAAGGTTTTATTGCTGTCGAGATAGGTCGCACCTCCAAAGACAGGACATGACCCTGAACATGCAAAGCACAGGGTTTTTATGCCTGAAAATCAGATCACTTTTGCTCTATACTTTACAGCTGGTTGTTTCTCAGAACAGTTCACCCTGCCCTTCAAGAGCTATCAGCACCTGGTTTCAATTCAAATTATCACAGTTGTTTTTTTTTTTTCATTCCCAGGTGGTCCCTCATTTGTTCTGATGATGAAGTCACTGAATAATGTCATGTTGCAGTGTTAAGGGTGCAGGGATCTGTTTAGGAGCCTGTGCAAAACAACTGCCTCATTCAGTAAGGTAATTCAAGGCCCTGGAGAAGACTGTTCACCAACTTCATACAGAGATTGGGTTCAGCTCTAAAGAAGGCAGTAACAGACTGACACCAGATAAACACTGATGCAATTATTGGCACATGATATTGCAAATACCACATGTAGTAGAGCATTTAGAGCATGAAAAGGAGGAGCGGCCCCAAGAGATGAATGATTAAGAGAGACAACTGCTATTGGCTCTCAGGAGCATCATGTCGACCTCACAGGACAAGCTACAGCTAGAGTTTCCAGTTCTCAAAACACCTGGTGTGCTATTTTGGGTGAATCCAGGCATTTACCAAAAAAAAAAAAAAAAACTGTGAGGTTAAAATCTCTAGAACCCAAAATAGGAGGTGTGTTAACACAGAGGCAAGTGGTCCCTTTACTCACAGAAGGGAACAAGCAGATTCTGGCTCCAAGGGAATGCAAAGGTTCCCGGGGTTTCATGGCAGCTGTGGCAAAGGAAAGCACTGTACTAGGGATCACTGCCCAAGAGGGACATACAGGCTAACCTCTTGCCATCAGGAAACCAACAGAGGGGCCTGTCAGGCTTAGGCCCCTCATGCAACAATACGAGCTGTCTCCCATCACGCAGCCATGAGGTACTAGGCAGGTAGGAAAATATCAACTGAGGATTTTAGACTTGATACACACCACTGCATGCAGCAGCACAGCTTTGCATCTGGCTGCAGATAAACCTCTAACCCTATCCACAAGGCTTCTATGTTACAAAGGAAATACAGCTGTTTATGGACCTGTGTATTCAGGGATGGTAAAGCGGATCTCTGGAAGAAGCAGAATAACTTCTACAGTATCTATTGTACACCCAGGTACTGTTGATGGGGACTGCAAGGAAAAAGTTAAAATTATGGCACATGTAAAACATGAGATGCAAAAATAAGGCAGGGTTAGAATTTCTCAACTGTTACTGTTCTCCTCCATCTAGGGCAAAGCCACACCCTTAGGAAGGACAGGCACATTTGGCAGTACCGGAAATTGTGTGTTCTGGAAAACAGTGCCTAATGATCAGAGATCCAAATTAATGGCAGCAACAAATGATGTTCCTTGAAATGAAGGAAATGACTTCAGTATCCTCTCCCAAAAGTCTTGGGATCCACAATGTGTGCTTCTGAAGGTTCATACAGTTTCTAGGAATCTGTAAAATTTCTCCAGTAGGACAAAGTGTATGGTGGATTAAATAGGTGGAACCAGAGGAACTGCCACACCCACGCCAGTGTCGCCATAGTAGCATAAGCTACAGGGCGGGGGATATGATTTCCTCGGAAATAATGCCCCCTGGAAGGTCCCTGGCAAACTCATCCCACTTGGAAAAGAGACGTGTTCTGAGATTTCTACGCTTCTTCAGTTGTGGCTCTGGGGCTAAAATAATAAATTCTTTGATCTTTCCCTGTGATACCTGAAACAGCACAATTAACTTTATAAAGAAATTTATTATTAGTAGATTGTTAAAGGCTTTAATAAAAATAAGTTTAAGAAAAGTAATGAATTAAATTTAGTATTAATAGGCATTAAGGATAGTAAAATAATAATAGGCTCCTTCTTAAGAAATAGTAGCATGAGAGGTGCAGCTGGCGGGAGTTTCCCCCTCCCTTCAGTGCCTTGTTCCTAGAGAAGATCATAAATCTTGGGCAGGACATATGGGAGGAGGGTTAACAAAGATGTAGTTAGATTTTGATATAGAGAAGGACTTTGGCAGGCATCTGATTTAGCTCCTGACTTTCCTCTTCATTGGTTAGCAATAATAAAACTATATTTGAGGTTTCTTTTCCTTTGTTTGCTCTGATCAAAAAGTTTCTAGGCCAAGATTATTTGTGGGTACTGCTTTATGTTTAATTGCATTTTGAGTTAAAATGTAAACTTTGTATTCTTGGTGAAAGTCTGAATGTTCTGGAAAATATGCCAATTTTAAGGTGCCTTTTGTGAAATCATTATAAAAATACTAGCTTGATTTCAGTAAAGTTGCAGCAGAGTCAAAACCATCAAGGTGTCTCTGTCAATTCTTTGCCGAAACCGTGTCTTCCTGTCTAAAGCCTTGTTCTCCCGCGGAAGACAGGAGCCCGACTGGGCCGGTCAGTGGCAGGGAACCAAGAGGGAACTTGACACCTTCTGTGGCCTGCCACTGAAAGAGAAATTCAGAAATAATTCCAGGAGTCTTTCTGCAGGATAAGTCTACTCTTTGCCCAAATGCTTAGACTTGCAGGGTCCTAACCATATTTAGATTGTTGAAATCATACACCAGGTGACTGGAGCTCAAAGGAACTTAAGGCAGACGGCACACGCAGAGTGCAAGATCTGTTCTAGCCACGATCCTCCTTGAGCATCAGCCAGAGCTGAATGAATGACCTTGTTAAAGTAGGCAAAGACTGCTCCTGGCTTATGCCTCTTCCCCTTGCCTGATCATCAGAAGCTGTGCCTTAGACTCTCCCCTCAAACTCCTTGTGGGCCAACACAGGTGCGTACTGTGAGCTAAGCAGTGGAATTTGGGTAGAACACAAGGCCAACTGTTTCTGGAAAGGCTGCTTTAGGGTGGGATATGGGAAAATTCGCAAGAGGAAGGAAGGGTTTCACAGTTTGGAAGCAGAAGAGCGTTCCACGGTTTGGCCTGTAATTGGAGGCCTCGAGGGAGTGGGTGGGGCTTCAGGTCGGTATTTAAGGGTGAGCAGCGGACACTTTATGCATTTGCCATAGTCTGCACTTTCCTGGGTGTTGTTCTGAGTACACACTGGAGAGGAAGAACTCCTGTCAAAGTGTCTTCAGCAGGATGGAAGATCAGGCAGATGTGGGTGGCTGCAGCACGGCAAAGACATCCCGGCGTCAAAAGACTGTTTGGCAGGCCAAGCAGAAGGAGGTCTTGCTCTCAGTTTTCGCCAAGACACCTTACCCGAGCTTCAGGACCAGGCAGGAACTGGCCAGGGAATTCGGAGTTCCAGAGTCCTCCATCCGCGTGTGGTTTCAAAACCGCAGAAATAGAACTGGCATGTCGAGGAAGACATCAAAGCAGACCACCGCAGGCTCCAGCCATGAAGCCTCCCAACAAGCCTCCTGAAAAGCTTGTCGCCAGGGTACAACAAGCAAGAGGCCCGCCCTCAGAACGGAGAAGGCCTCGAACGCGGCTAAAGTCCAGCGCAGATCAGCATGCTAGTGCAAGCTTTTGAGATCTCTCCATCCCCAGACTATGCCACGAGGGTGCAACTGGCCCTGAGCACAGGTTTGCCTGAGGACACCGTCCACATATGGTTCCAGAAGAGAAAGGCCAGGCAGAAAGGCCGCGCTGGAGGCAGCACAGCTAAAGGTGAGGACCTGCCTGCCTCTCCTGGCCCGGAAAGGGCTCCTGGAGCATCGTGTTGCATTGAGCAGGAGGCTTCCCGCGACAGCTTGTTGACATCGGGTTCTGCAGGAGGCCAGTGTGCAGAAGCGTTGATGTCAAGACCCGAACTCACCTTCTTCACAGAGGCCTACCCAGAATCCAGCAACTCCTGCCCTGTCCAGCTCTTCCTGGAGCAACTGGCGAGAACAGTGGAAGAGGAACAGGGACCAGCCGCTCTGGACCCAGATGTACCATGGGAGCAGATCGAACCAACACTCGAGGCTCCTCTCACAGAAGAAGAATATCAGGCTCTGTTGGACGATATTTGACCACATTGAGAACGCCCAGAATTGGGACTGTAAAACCCGGTTGCCTGGACCCTAACCTGACCATTGTCTCAGAGACTCCAGCCAGAAATAAGCTTGGACAGATGCTCAGACTTGCACCTAAGAAAGGTGCAGAGCTCTAGCGATCCTGAGTAAGTGTTGGGGAAAAGATGGAAGGCCCTGGAGGTGCGAGGAACCTCACAAGAAGACCAACAGAAACAGCTGCCCCAGCCCCCAGGGGGCTTGCAGAGACTGAGCCATCAAATAAGGAGCATGCTTGGTATGGACCTAGGGACCCTATATACACATAGCAGGTGGGAGGTGAATCCTTGTGCTTAATGTGGGTTGCCCTATGAGGGAGGTGTTGTGGAGTGGCCCAGCGGCGGTGGAGAGTTGTTTCTAACCTGGACTTTGTTGTTTCTAACCTGGACGGTTTTGAAGGACAGTTATATAATGTTAGCTTCAGTTATTATCAAGATAAATATGTAATTTGTCTGCTGTTGTACTCTGCGTCATTAAATTATTTTTAGGCATTACTATGACCTGTTATTCTTTTCATTTGGAAGTTAATGTGAAGAGGAGATATGATTATCTTTCAAGCTGAAAAGAGGTGTGATCATGACTCTTGGTTTTTAACTTGACTGCATATGGAATTAAGCAAAACACCCAAATTAAGGACACAATTGTAAAGTACTCTTGCTTGTTTGAAATAGTCTTCTCTACTTCTCTTCTGGATCTATAAAGCTGAAAAATATAACTTTAATCCATATCTTCATACTGCAAAACCAACCACTCATCTTTGCCTCATCTTCTACTGGAAACCTATACAAGGACATGGAAGAAGGAATGTTTTACTCTTTGCCTGTTCTTTTTCGCTTTGGTAGCAAGTCTATTTCTTCATTGACTATAGAACCTTCTTCTTGAGGAGTTCTGTGTATATGAAGGTGAGTTGAGCCAACCAGCCTCATGGACTAAGCCACTGATAGATTCCTCGATTTTCCATTTTTAGGCATCCACTGTTGAATTAATTGACTCACAGATTGTAAATCATTTTCATAAATCCTTTCCTATAAAGAGAGAGTTAGAGGGAAACATAAACTATGCATATAATTATCTTTCACATAGAACTACCAAATTTTCTGCTTTTAATAATGTTATGTAATTCATTCAGAAATCACTTAAACAACAGTACTTTTCATATGAGGAGTTATAGAAAAATATTCATCATCATGCAAAGGCAAAATGCTACATACATTTTTGGGTATATTGATGGCATAGGAATTAAATTTTTTGATGCAGTTATATTCTAAAATATCATAATTGAATTACAAGTATTTTAATTTTTGGAACATTTATATATAGTTTATTTTTACCTCAAATTAGTCCCTTCTTCGTCTTAATTCACTCAACACACATTATAGTGTGTTCATTTTTTATTTTCTCAGGTTACAGAGATTCTATTTTATATGGGGATGACACCATGAAAATTAACTGTTCTATGCATGACACTGCTAATACCAAAATAGCATTCAAATAAAGAGTAGACCTATCCGAATCACACTAGAATTCTCAGCAGAGACTATGAAAGCCAGAAGGGCTTGGATGGATATCATGCAGACACGAAGAGACCACCGATGCCAACCCAGACTACTATACCCAGTATATGTGCAGCCATCCAGCCCTACCGAATATACTAGAAGGAAAACCCCAACCCAATAATGTGAAATACACTCCAGAAAACACATTGAGGCCCACACCATGAGGGGAAGTCCATGCCTGACACTGCCTGGATGACCATGAACCAGAGTCAAGATAACCTAGAGACACACGATATCTGTAAACATGAGAGACAAAAAATGACAATGAAAGATACTATGCTATAATCATTGATGAGTGCCTAGCCCAGTTGTCATCAGAGAGACATCACTAGGCATCTCATGGGAACAGATGCAGAGACCCTTATCCAAACACAATGATGTATCCAGGGGAACCCCACAAATGAGGGAATATGTATTGTAGGAACCAGAGATATTAAGGACACAACAAGCACATGGCCCACTGAGTCAACTGAGTTCATAGGGGATCAGAGACTGAAGGACAAAAACATAAACATTCTATGAGTCTTGTGAGCTAGGTTGTTGGCATACACCTTATGATTATTATCCTGATTTCGCTGAGGGACTTCCAACAGTGAGAATGGGGGTGTCTCTGACTCTTTTTCCTGCTTTAGCTACACTTTCTCTCCTCATGTATTGCTTTGACCAACTCTGATGTGAGGGATTGTTCCTAGTTTTATTATAACTTGCTATGTCATCACATTTTTTTTTTCATTGAAAATAAAATAAATGGAAAAAAAGCAGTGGATGAAGGAGAGGTGAGCTGGGCAGAGTTGGGCAGAGTAGTGGTGGATAGATTGTGTCTGGGAGGAGTGGAGGAAGAGGAAACTGCAGTTCAGATGTAGTGCATGAAACAACAACAAAAATAAAATGCTAAAACTTAATAAACTGTCAGCAGCTAGGGCTGTTGGTGAGCGCCTGCATTCCTAGCACTCAGGAAGTTAAAGGTAGATGGATCTCTGTGCGTTCAAGCACAGGTTGTTCTATAAAGAGAGCCTGGGACAGGAAAATTGTTCAGAAAAAAAATTCTGTTTTCAAAGAAACAAAAAACTGTCAGCATTTTGTGTTTCATCTTTAGGAACTTTGTTTTATGTTCCACTTTTTTACTTTTTATTTTTTAATATTAGATACAGATTATTAACTTTGTATCCAAGCTGTAGACCAGTCCCCTCATTCCCTCCCTTTCCTACCCTCCTTCCCTCATCTACTACCTACACCTTTCCAAGTCTACTGATAGGCGAGGGCTTCTGCCTGTTCCAACTGACCCTAGATTATCAGGCATCATCAGGTTTGCTGCAATGTCCTCCTCTGTGGCCTAGCAAATCTGATCCTGCCTTGTGAGGGGGGAAGTCAAAGAGCCAGCCATTGAGTTCATGTCTGTAATAGTCCCTGTTCCACTTAGTATGGTACCCACTTGGATACAGAGCTAACATGGACTATATTTGAGCAGGGGTGCTAGGTTCTATGCGTACATTGTCCTTGGTTGGGGATACAGTCTCATACAAGACCCCTGTGCCCTGATATATTTGGTCCTTGTGGAGTTCCTGCCCTCTCCAGGTCACACTAACTCCCCCTTTTTTTATATGATTCCCTGTGCTCTGCCCAAGGTTTGGTTATGAGTCTCAGCACCTGCTTTGATATACTACTAGGTAGAGTCTTTCCCAGGTCCTCTGTGGTAGGCTAGGGTCCTGTTTCTTGTTTTCTCCTATGTCCATCCCATTTGTCTTTCTACGTGAGGATTGATCATCTTAACCCAGGTCCTCTTTCTTGTTTATCTTTTTATAGATTTTAGTATGTTTATCCTATATTATAGGTCTAGCCTCCACTTAAAATCGAGTATATACCGTGTATGTATTTCTGCTTCTGAGATACCTCACTCAGGATGATCTTTTCTAGATTGTTTGTTTGTTTGTTTCTTCATGTTTACATTTTATGACTTCTTTGAATGGTCTAGATATAAACCTGTCTGTTGCATAGCTGGAACAGTGGTTTCCCATTTTATAAGCTGCTTCACCACCTAAAGAATGGATGGCAAAAGCGTTTTAGTTTCATGTTGTTAGCCCTGGAGTCTCACTGCTCAGGAGCTCAGGATTGTGCACTTCCCAGGAACACTCATAGACCACAACTTGAGGCAAAAGCAAGAGTTTTATTCCAATTTCTATAGGGTCCCCCTACAAAGACAGGAGACAGCCCTAAATATGCAAAGGACAGGGTTTTATACCTGAAATTGAAGCCACTTTTGCTCTATACATTGATTGTTCAGCAAGAATAGCATGAAGAGAGTTTACACCTGGTTTTAGGTAGTATACAGCTGGTTGTAGATAGTTTACAGGTGGTTGTAGATAGTTGTTCTCAGAACAGTTAACCCTTTCCTTCAAGAGTTATCTACACCTGACTTCAATTCAAATAATCACTGTTGTTTTTCTCATTCCCAGGTGGTCTCTCACCCCCCCCCCCCTTTTTGCCTCAATTTTAACCCTAAAATTGTGGATCAACCTCATGGAGAGGTTGATACTCTTTCTGGAGCATCAGGACCTGAACTGCACTTATACTTTCCCAGAAAAAGGGGAGTTCTTGTCTGAGAGTTTATTGTCCCTGATGAGTTTCAGTTTCAGCCGGTAGCTGGAGGCTTGGAGTTTCCAGGTGTTGCAGGTTGATGAAAAGCCGGCTTAACATGTGACACGTGGATTCAAGCTATGATGCCCTCTATTTTGACGGCAGTTGGCGTGGTGAGGAGGATGTAATAAGGACCCTTCAACTGAGGTTCCAGATTCTGGCTGCCATGTCACTGCACATATACCAGATCTTCAACGTGGAACTGATGGGGCACCTAAAAGGACCCAGGCACATATGCACTGCCAACCTTGCTCCAAATTTCTTTCTGAATAAGCTGCAATTCTTTCAGCCTGTACAAGTCAGATTTACCACTAGTTTTATCAAGGGGGTACCCAAGAAGAGTCAGGGAACAGAAACCCATATAGTAGTTCGAAGGGTGTTAAACCTATATGGAGAGAGTATTTCTGACCCTAAAGAGGGCCAAGGGAAGGAGCACCGTCTTGTCACCGCCAGTCTCCATGTTCAATTTGGTGAGAATCTCTTTGAGAGTTCTATTCATTCTCTCTAAATGTCCTGAACTTTGGGGTCTATAAGCACAATGTAACTTAGTCAAGCCCCAGAAACCTGGCCACCTCCTGGCTTAACTGAGCAATGAAGGTTGACCCATTGTCTGACCCATTTACCTTTGGAATACCAAACCGAGGAAAAATGTCTTCCAGAATCTTTTTGGCCATGACCAGGGAGGTTTCTTTCTATGTGGGAAAAGCTTCCACCCATCCTGAGAAAGTGTCTACAAAAACCAGGAGATATTTATTGCTGTACCTGGATGGTTTACTTTCAGTGAAATCCACTTCCCAATGCATTCCAGGTCTAGTTCCTTGTCACTGGCCAGCAGTGACAGCTGAATACCACCTGAGAGAGGGCTGGGAGAAAGAGAGAGACAGGGTGACACAGAGAAGGACACCAAGTCTACATGCTTATCCAGGTGTTGATTTAATGGACGTCAGGTTAACACTTAAGTAGGCAGAAAAGTACAAGCAGTTTCTCATGTAGGAGCTTTACTTGGTCAGAACATAGGAGAGCTCACTCAAGGTTACACAGAGCCTGCTGTCTGGTTACTATGGTTGCACAGTTTCTCAGGGTCAGAGCAGTCTGCTGTAGGACCACCAAGGTCAGTTTATAAGAAACTGGACTTTGGAAAATAGCCAAAGCCAATAGGCAGCGTTCCACTGCTCAGAGGCCATTAACTCAAAATTTGCCATATACTCCAAAAAGGCTGCCACAGTTCCTCTCAGCCACCTCCCTGGGCTCTGGAAATTCTTACCTATGTTTACACTCTGGCAAGGTTCACACGCCCTAGTCACTCACTCACTCAAGGGGGTGAGGTTTAGTATTAGGGACTGGGATTGGCGGACAACTTCAGCCAATTTCTTTGCCTTCAAGTGAATCCATTTATACATCTGAGTTATTAATCTCTCAGCATCTTCCTGGGGTAGAATGATCTTACCTTTGGAGTTATTCCATGCCCCCACGTCGGTGTCAAATATCCCCTTTTGGTTTTTTTTTTTTTTTTTTGCCATATTAACTTTAAGTCACTTTCTGAGTAGTTTAGTCATTCTTCTCTGGGCAGTTCAGCAGTTAGTACCACCAGGACAGAGTTTCCTCTAGCAGCTGCTTTAGCCTCCCGATTGGCCATGTTATCCCCCTTTGCTGCCCTGGAAGTCCCCTTCTGCTGTCCCGGGAAATGAATAATGCTTACCTTGTCGGGCAGCAACAGGGCATTGACCAAAGCCAGAATCTCATTTTTTATTTTTTATCTCTTTACCGGCTGATGTTAGCAGGCCTCTCTGCTGATAGATGGCCCCATGTACATGGGCTGTTGGTAAGGTGAACCAACTATCAGTGTAGATGTTTGTCTTTTTACCCTTTTCCAGAGTTAATGCTTGGATTAAAACAATCAATTCAGCTCCCTGAACAGATGTGCCCTCCGGCAACGCCTGGGCCCAGAATACCTTATGTCCCTTTACCACCACTGCCTCTGCCTTTCTCTTTCCGTTCTACAAAAAACTGCTCCCATCCATATAGTATGTCACCTCCGCATCAGGAATTGGTTGCTCTTTCAAGTCCTTTCGCCATCCCTGTTCCTTTGCTAGAACCTGCAAATCATGCTCCATGGTCTGGATTTCTGGATCCTACAATAAGGTGGCAGGGTTTAGCTCCATAGCCAGGGCAAGGGTGACTCTACCTTTATTCAATAGCAAAGCCTGGTATTATGTCATACAGGTGTTCGTGAGCCAGCGATCAGTTGGCTGCCTTATGACACTCTCAGGGGCAAGACGAGCATAGAAGGTGAGGTCCTGTCCCACAGTCAGTTTGTCTGCATCGTTTACTAGTGCCGCCACTGCTGCTATTATTCACAGGCAGGTTGGCCATCCTGCCGCTGCTGAATCAAGCTTTTTGGATAGATAGGCTACTAGTCTCTTCCAGGGTCCAATTTACTGTGTTAGCATCTGTTGGCCATTCCCTGATTCTCGGCCACATAGAGATGGAAGGTTTTGGTCACAATCTGAGTACCAAAGCTGGGGCAGACATTAAGGCTTGTTTGATATTATCAAATGCAGCTTGTTCATCCTTTGCCCAGATGCAAGAATCAATGCCCTTTGTAAGGGGATACAGAGGGGCTGCCATCTTGGCAAATACTTCTTTACTTAAAATTTCCCTCAGTTGTTCAGTAGTCCATGAAGGGGGAATATAAAATACAGTCTCTTTTCTAGCCTCCGATAGCCACCTCTTAACTGACCTGTTTCCTGCAGAGATGAGCATTTTTCACCGACAGTCTATAGCCAAGGTCACCCAGCTCTTGCAACAGCTGATCTGTGGCTTCAAGTAAGGTTTCTTTATAATCTGCAGCTAATAGTATATGATCCACATATCAGAAAAGAGTTACCTGGGGATTGGTGGCCCAGAAGTGTGCCAGGTCCCGGTGTAGGGCTTCAATTTTCTTTTGGGACAATTCTTGATCCAGTGTCCTTTCTCCTTGCAATAGGCATACTATTCCTTAGACAGAGGGCCCCTCTGATTTCCAGGAACTCTCTCCCTATCATTATGACTGCACTACAGTGGCCAGGATCTTAGTCAACTTTCTGTCTTGCCTCTTTTCCTTTCTCTTTCTCTCACTTCCTGCTCTTTCTGCTTTCTTTCCTCTTTCTCTTCTTCCATATCCCAGCTGTCTAAAACCTTTTCTCCCACCTGCACTAAATCCTTCAACGACTTGTCCTGTAAACCCTTTATTTTCTGGAGCTTTCTACAAATATCTCTGGCTGACTGGTCTATAAAGATTATAGTCACCATTGGCTTACACTCATCTGAGGTAGGGTCATAGGTTGTAAACCAGCTGTATGCCTCCATCAGACATTCAAGAAAGGCTGTGGGAGATTGCCTTCTACACGCACAAAGTGTATGGTGGATTAAATAGGTGGAACCAGAGGGTCCAAGAGTGAAGTTGACACCTTCTGTAGTCTGCCACTGAAGGAGAAATTCAGAAATAATTCCAGGAGTCTTTCTGCAGGATAAGTCTACTCTTTGCCCAAATGCTTAGACTTGCAGGGTCCTAACCATATTTAGATTGTTGAAATCATACACCGGGTGACTGGAGCTCAAAGGAACTTAAGGCAGACGGCACACGCAGAGTGCAAGATCTGTTCTAGCCACGTTCCTCCTTGAGCATCAGCCAGAGCTGAATGAATGACCTTGTTAAAGTAGGCAAAGACTGCTCCTGGCTTATGCCTCTTCTCCTTGCCTGATCATCAGAAGCCGTGCCTTAGACTCTCCCCTCAAACTCCTTGTGGGCCAACACAGGTGCGTACTGTGAGCTAAGCAGTGGAATTTGGGTAGAACACAAGGCCAACTGTTTCTGGAAAGGCTGCTTTAGGGTGGGATATGGGAAAATTCGCAAGAGGAAGGAAGGGTTTCACAGTTTGGAAGCAGAAGAGCGTTCCACGGTTTGGCCTGTAATTGGAGGCCTCGAGGGAGTGGGTGGGGCTTCAGGTCGGTATTTAAGGGTGAGCAGCGGACACTTTACGCATTTGCCATAGTCTGCACTTTCCTGGGTGTTGTTCTGAGTACACACTGGAGAGGAAGAACTCCTGTCAAAGTGTCTTCAGCAGGATGGAAGATCAGGCAGATGTGGGTGGCTGCAGCACGGCAAAGACATCCCGGCGTCAAAAGACTGTTTGGCAGGCCAAGCAGAAGGAGGTCTTGCTCTCAGTTTTCGCCAAGACACCTTACCCGAGCTTCAGGACCAGGCATGAACTGGCCAGGGAATTCAGAGTTCCAGAGTCCTCCATCCGCGTGTGGTTTCAAAACCGCAGAAACAGAACTGGCATGTCGAGGAAGACCTCAAAGCAGACCACCGCAGGCTCCAGCCATGAAGCCTCCCAACAGCCTCCTGAAAAGCTTGTCGCCAGGGTACAACAAGCAAGAGGCCCGCCCTCAGAACGGAGAAGGCCTCGAACGCGGCTAAAGTCCAGCGCAGATCAGCATGCTAGTGCAAGCTTTTGAGATCTCTCCATCCCCAGACTATGCCACGAGGGTGCAACTGGCCCTGAGCACAGGTTTGCCTGAGGACACCGTCCACATATGGTTCCAGAACAGAAAGGCCAGGCAGAAAGGCCGCGCTGGAGGCAGCACAGCTAAAGGTGAGGACCTGCCTGCCTCTCCTGGCCCGGAAAGGGCTCCTGGAGCATCGTGTTGCATTGAGCAGGAGGCTTCCCGCGACAGCTTGTTGACATCGGGTTCTGCAGGAGGCCAGTGTGCAGAAGCGTTGATGTCAAGACCCGAACTCACCTTCTTCACAGAGGCCTACCCAGAATCCAGCAACTCCTGCCCTGTCCAGCTCTTCCTGGAGCAACTGGCGAGAACAGTGGAAGAGGAACAGGGACCAGCCGCTCTGGACCCAGATGTACCATGGGAGCAGATCGAACCAACACTCGAGGCTCCTCTCACAGAAGAAGAATATCAGGCTCTGTTGGACGATATTTGACCACATTGAGAACGCCCAGAATTGGGACTGTAAAACCCGGTTGCCTGGACCCTAACCTGACCATTGTCTCAGAGACTCCAGCCAGAAATAAGCTTGGACAGATGCTCAGACTTGCACCTAAGAAAGGTGCAGAGCTCTAGCGATCCTGAGTAAGTGTTGGGGAAAAGATGGAAGGCCCTGGAGGTGCGAGGAACCTCACAAGAAGACCAACAGAAACAGCTGCCCCAGCCCCCAGGGGGCTTGCAGAGACTGAGCCATCAAATAAGGAGCATGCTTGGTCTGGACCTAGGGACCCTACATACACGTAGCAGGTGGGAGGTGAATCCTTGTGCTTAATGTGGGTTGCCCTATGAGGGAGGTGTTGTGGAGTGGCCCAGCGGCGGTGGAGAGTTGTTTCTAACCTGGACTTTGTTGTTTCTAACCTGGACGGTTTTGAAGGACAGTTATATAATGTTAGCTTCAGTTATTATCAAGATAAATATGTAATTTGTCTGCTGTTGTACTCTGCGTCATTAAATTATTTTTAGGCATTACTATGACCTGTTATTCTTTTCATTTGGAAGTTAATGTAAAGAGGAGATATGATTATCTTTCAAGCTGAAAAGAGGTGTGATCATGACTCTTGGTTTTTAACTTGACTGCATATGGAATTAAGCAAAACACCCAAATTAAGGACACAATTGTAAAGTACTCTTGCTTGTTTGAAATAGTCTTCTCTACTTCTCTTCTGGATCTATAAAGCTGAAAAATATAACTTTAATCCATATCTTCATACTGCAAAACCAACCACTCATCTTTGCCTCATCTTCTACTGGAAACCTATACAAGGACATGGAAGAAGGAATGTTTTACTCTTTGCCTGTTCTTTTTCGCTTTGGGAGCAAGTCTATTTCTTCATTGACTATAGAACCTTCTTCTCGAGGAGTTCTGTGTATATGAAGGTGAGTTGAGCCAACCAGCCTCATGGACTAAGCCACTGATAGATTCCTCGATTTTCCATTTTTAGGCATCCACTGTTGAATTAATTGACTCACAGATTGTAAATCATTTTCATAAATCCTTTCCTATAAAGAGAGAGTTAGAGGGAACATAAACTATGCATATAATTATCTTTCACATAGAACTACCAAATTTTCTGCTTTTAATAATGTTATGTAATTCATTCAGAAATCACTTAAACAACAGTACTTTTCACATGAGGAGGTATAGAAAAATATTCATCATCATGCAAAGGCAAAATGCTACCTACATTTTTGGGTATATTGATGGCATAGGAATTAAATTTTTTGATGCAGTTATATTCTAAAATATCATAATTGAATTACAAGTATTTTAATTTTTTGCAGCATTTATATATAGTTTATTTTTACCTCAAATTAGTCCCTTCTTCGTCTTAATTCACTCAACACACATTATAGTGTGTTCATTTTTTATTTTCTCAGGTTACAGAGATTCTATTTTATATGGGGATGACACCATGAAAATTAACTGTTCTATGCATGACACTGCTAATACCAAAATAGCATTCAAATAATGAGTAGACCTATCCGAATCACACTAGAATTCTCAGCAGAGACTATGAAAGCCAGAAGGGCTTGGATGGATATCATGCAGACACGAAGAGACCACCGATGCCAACCCAGACTACTATACCCAGTATATATGCAGCCATCCAGCCCTACAGAAGATACTAGAAAGAAAACCCCAACCCAATAACGTGAAATACACTCCAGAAAACACATTGAGGCCCACACCATGAGGGGAAGTCCATGCCTGACACTGCCTGGATGACCATGAACCAGAGTCAAGATAACCTAGAGACACACGATATCTGTAAACATGACAGACAAAAAGTGACAATGAAAGATACTATGCTATAATCATTGATGAGTGCCTAGCCCAGTTGTCATCAGAGAGACATCACGAGGCATCTCATGGGAACAGATGCAGAGACCCTTATCCAAACACAATGATGTATCCAGGGGAACCCCACAAATGAGGGAATATGTATTGTAGGAACCAGAGATATTAAGGACACAACAAGCACATGGCCCACTGAGTCAACTGAGTTCAT